>NC_060235.2:10911192-11126711 GCF_021155775.2 Neodiprion pinetum
AAGAAAACACATATCTAAAATATAATAACTAGGTAGGTAAAGTAGACTAGATAGTAGCTAAAATATCGTATGTAGATGTGGTAAATAGGTGTTTGTGGTCTCTTGTGCCTAGTACCCCTTGTTCCGGTCGCTTGCTTCTTTGGTGGAGATAAGCTCCATCATTTTCCCGGATATAGCTTTCCAGTTACCTTCTGTTTCTAACATGATGGTTATCATGTTGTCTGGGGTCAAAGTCAGTCCCTGGTACCCCCAGTTATCCTTTCTTATATCCTTCCAGTTCGGACATTCGAAAATAGTGTGTATTGGGCTGTCCACCGCCGTCTCCCTACAATACTCGCATTTGGGGCTCCTTCTTCTCCCAAACTTGTGGAGGTATTCTGCAAACGCCCCGTGGCCTGTCAAGACTTGAGTAAGCGTATAACTCAGCTCTCCATGGTTTCGGTGGTACCATGGATCGATGTGTGGAATCAATCTTCTGGTCCACGCTCCCTTGCTTGTCTTCTCCCATTTGCTCTGCCGTTTTCGCAGAGTCGCGGCTCGTGCCTCCTTTTTTTCCTTCCTCTTGAGGCTTTCTCTTATCCTCTCGGTGAGTTGAGAGTCTTTCCTCAGGAGTTGTAAGTTATACAGCTCTCGCTGTTCTTGCGCTATGAGATACAGGGGCGGTTGCCCTGCCAGCACCTCTGCGGCCTCTGTGGAGGTCGTTCTATAGCCACTGATTATTCGTAGCGCCTCCATTCTAGATATTTTTTGTATCGCCCTGCGGTGTGTCTGTGTGTTCAGAGCCGTGGCCCAGACTTGTGCTCCATAGAGGGCGACTGACCGCACTACAGCTGCGTATAGTTTCCTTCGGGGGGGGGGGGGGGGGGGGGGGCGCGGCCCGCCCATGTTTGGCATTAGTCGACCCAATATTGTTGCCGTAGTTACAGCCTTTGACACGGCGCCTTTTATATGCTCACCGTACGTGAGTCGCTTGTCTAGTCTTACGCCCAGGTATTTCAGTGTTTGGGCGTACTCAATCTGATGTCCTAGTACTCTAACCCTCGTGACTCCCTGGTACTTTTTCTTCTTGGTGAAGAGCACGGCCTCCGTTTTGTGTGGAGCTACCTCCAGGCCCTGTTCTCCTATCCACTTCACGGCCATATCCGTCGCCAGCCTTGCCCTCTCTGCCGCGGCTCGTGGAGTCTTTCCCACAGCCAGAATCATAGTATCGTCGGCGTAGCATGTAACGGTAGTGCGCATTGGCAGGTCCAGGCGCATTACCCCGTCGTACATTACGTTCCAGAGGAGCGGACCCAGCACAGATCCCTGGGTAACTCCTCTGGTAACGGTCCGCGCTATAGAATAATGTTCGGTTTCTATAGTGATCCACCGCTCCTGTAGGTAGTCGCTGACCACCGCCATAAGGTATGCGGGTGTGTCGGCCCTGCAGATCGCCGCCACAATATTCAGCCATCCTGCGGTGTTGAACGCGTTTTTAATATCCAAACATACCGCACATGCGGACTCTTTCGTCCGTAGCGCCTCCGAGATGACGTCGGTCACAGCCCTAAGTCCGTCGGCGGTCGACTTGCCCTTCACCCGTACTGGTGCCCACTTAGTCCCCTGGCCTTACGCAGGTGGATCGTGAGCCTGTTAGCTATAATTTTCTCGTATAGCTTGCCCATGGTATTGAGGAGACAGATGGGTCTGTACTTGGTTGCTTCGTTCGTATCTTTCCGTGGCTTCGGGATGAGTATCAGTCGTGCGGCTTTCCATTCGATAGGGAAGTTCAGCTTCCTCATTAGTTCCGTATACAGGGATGGCAGAGCGTCCGGATACGCCTCCTGCAGGCCCATCAGTGCCTCCATTGGAATACCATCCGGCCCGGGTGCCTTGCCCTGGTTGCATGTTTTTAGCGCCTCGATCACCTCAGGCACTGATACTCGCAGGGTCTTGGCGTCGGTTTCCTCGACGACCCTGTCTATTTCTTTCAGGGTGAGTTTTGGGTGGGTTTTTCCCGGTGGGAAAAGCTCTTCCACCGCCTTGACGGCGTCCTCCTTGTACGCCGGTGCCAGGGGGCCGGGTCCCGCTAATTTTCGCATAATGATTTTATATGACCTCCCCCACGGGTCTGCTTCCAATTGAGCGAGGAGCTCATTCCACGCCCTCTCTTTACTCTGACGTATTAGTGTTTTAAGCTTTTTGCGCGCTTCTCTTAGTTCGGTGGTCAGCTTCTCAAGGAACGCCTCCGACTTCCTTCTCTTGCGCGCTCTTTGGAGTATTCTCCGCGCTCTCGTGCAGCTCGTGCGGGATTTCGCGATGTCCCCGGTCCACCAATATACGGGGGGCTTGCCCGAGCATCGGGTCCTTCTTTTTGCTACCCTGTTCAGGCTGTCCTCTATCAGCCGGATGATCTCCCGTTGGAGCTCTGGTGCTCGGAGCTCCTGCCACTTGGTATTTATCCTCATTTGGACCATAGCGTTCCGGAGTTTTTCCTTTGATGTCGTCCTCATATTCCAGCCGGGTATGTCCCTCGGGCGATCGCATCCTGTATTCCCGTTACCGACCTTGACTGGCATTATTCTAAACTCGATTCTCCGGTGATCACTCATCGCCTCGATGTCCTCGATCACGCGCCATCCCGTTACTGTCTTGGCGACCGCCTGCATAGCAATGGTAATGTCTATTATAGACGTCGCCTCTCCTCTGTGGAAGGTGGGTATCTTTCCTACGTTAAGACACGACCAGCCGTGCGTGTTCATGGTGTCCACGATCATGCTCCCCCTGGGGTTTTCCTTAGTCCCTCCCCATGCTTGGGCCCAGGCATTCAGGTCCCCAGCTAGTATAATGCTGATTCCCTCCTTGCTTGCAGCTTCAGTGGTTTCGATCACTACCTCGTCCCAGTAGCTTACGAATTATGCCATTCGTTTATTTGGAGAAAAGTACATCGACGTGATGCCCAAGGTTTTTCCTATTTTAACAATAACGTACCCCTTCCCGGTCCGGATTGTCTTGGCCTGGGTCCTTTTGTTTATGAGGATTATACCGGCACTAGCTTCATGGCATATCCTGGCACGAACTCCTGTCCCTATTCGGGACGGCAGTTCAGAGGCAATTATGATGTCGACGTTATTGTTCGCCGCATCGGCAAGTATTAGGTCCAACGCCTGATGGCAGCGGTTCAAATTGGCCTGCGATATTTTCATGGTGGGAGGACGATTGTTACTTGCCATTGATGAGGTCTTCCGCGTCCCTATGTCTGCCGGGAGTCTCTGCCCCCATGTCTCCGTTGCGAGTTCTGCTCCCGACTGGGGATCCAGCTGGCCAGTTACAGCAGGACTTCCTTGCTCAATTGGGGGCCTCCCCTCTCGTTGGTCCTTCCTGCGTGTCTTTGGCGTATTTCCAGCTTTTAGCCTTCCGCATTGTCTTGCGATGTGATCCGTCCTCCCACATCTGTCGCATTTGGTAGGGCTAGTTTTGGTATCGGTGACCTTGGCCTTTGTCCAGCCAACTCTTAGGGTGCCCAGTTGCTTCAGACGGTTCGCAATTCTTGTTGGTAGCTTGACCCACGCAGCCCTCTCCTGCCACGGGTAGGTGAACATTCTTACTACGTGTGTTTGTTCCCGTTCCTCTGCCGATGTGGGGATCTCCGAGCAAATGGCGTTGATCAGATCACTTTCCTCTACCGGGATGTCCATACCCCGTATCTTGGCTGTAGTTCCGTCCCCCAGGGTTCTGACAACTGTGTCCTGCGGTAGTGTTTCTCTAAGGCAGGCCGCGATGTCACCCGCCTTTGCCGCTTCTGTGACGCAGAGTAGAAGTTTCCCCCCGCGCGTCATCCTGACCTTCTCGACATCCCTTGAGTTGGTCATCTTGGCTTTGACCTCCCGCAGCATGACCTGATACGTTTTTCCCGGCATGTCAACCATCACCGCATGTCCCTTTTTTCTTGGTGAGGTTTTCCTTGCTGTCCCCGTTGATGGTGGGGCCTTCGCAGGGGGGCGTGTCACCTGTCCGTCATGGCCGTCATGGCCGTCGTGGGGGCGAGCCTCGGCCGTCGTCGCAGTGGCAACGGCGTACGTCTTCTGGCCTTCTCCTCTTCTCCCTTCCGTCCCAGGTGCTATCGCGTGAGGCGCCACTGTCTCGGTCTGGGTGCCGATTGACCTAAGGTACTTGTTGCCCCTGCTTATTTTCATGGCATCGCTCACCGTACTGGTAGAATTCCGACTGGGTCTATTGATCGTCACCTTATTCCTCTGAGGTGGCCCTGCTGCGGCTTTCGGAGGGTTCCTCCTACCGTTTGTTTTGGGGTCCACATCAGAGTTTGTTTCGCTCGAGTCGACCTCTCGTTCGCAGTTTCTCGCTACGTGCCCCGGGTCTTCACACCTATAGCAGACTTTTGTTGGTTCCTTGCACGTTCTGGCCATATACCCTTGGTCTCCGCATTGGTAGCAGGTGCCGGTGTCACGAGCGCCGCACATTTACCCGAAATTGTAACATATTACCGATCATAACAATTATCATTTTTTATTATTATTATCTTTAGAGACAAGGAAGCATAGGTTTAGTTAGTCCATATAATATATCTTATTTTAATCAGTTCGTGGTATAGCCAAGCGCAACGGCGTAGTTGGACAGCCAGCAACGTCAGCGTCTTCGCGCCCGCCGGATCCCGGGTGTAATCAACACCGGGATGAGGCGAGCGCGAAATCACGCGCTTCGAGGATGACCGTTGCGAGGCGAGCCTTTGTTTTAAATTGCAAAGTCAGCAGAAATTCGCTCGCCGCCCGACGTTCCAAGGGGTGTCGGACGAGCGAGCGAAGACAGTCCCGTTAGAGACAGCATCAAACCAACATCTACGGAATCAGGCTCCTTCAGAGCTGTCGAGTAAAGAGTTATCAGTCTTGGGTCTCCGACGATCACAGAGAGAATTCCCTGTAAATCTATCCGCGGTCATTCAAGCATCTCGCGTCGCGACATCAGTCTGTGAAGTTAGAATTAAGCGCAATAAGCAAAGCCACGAACTTAATCAAGCCGTGTAGTACGTAAGTGAGTGAGTGAAGGTGTAAGCTTCGGCACCATCGAGGCCGAAGCAGAATCCGAGAGAAAGAGTACGAAAGAGCGAGAACGTGAGTAGTATAGGAAAATACTGTAAGCTTCCTTGTCGTTAACCTTGCTGCCTTTTAGTTTTTCATTAAATATTTCTACTCGCTTCCATTCAGAAATTGGTACCACATAATTGAAATCCTCCAACCATTTCCCACGGAACGCCCTGTAGAGGACGTTCGCCTCCGAATCCACCAAAATTAAATATAAACCTCGGTAATAACAAAGAGGGTGAAGTCGTCGAGTGCGAGACCGCTCCGCACGTGACAGACTAAACTGGTGTCAGAAGTGGGATACAGAGGTGATTTACCTTGGGAAGTGGAATCGAGGATTCAATTCTTGTGAAATTTAAAAACAAAATTTTTTCGAATTTTTCTTATTTCTAACAAACTAGGGAGTCGAACTATACTCAATAGAATCGCTTATCCTTTCGATATCCTTCCCTACCCCCGGACTCATCAACATGCCAAATCACGCTCAGGCCAGAGACGCCGCCGATATGACGGCCGACCTGGTCGCCAGTGTCTCCACTATGGTGGAAAATTTGACAATTCGAAATAATTTCGCGAACATTCCCGAATTCGACGGGAAGAACATGCCGTTACGAGATTTTTCGCAAGACAACCAAAACGCGTCCAAGTTCGTGCCAGCCGCGGCGGAACCGCAGTACCTTGGCGCAGTAATATCGCGATTACGCGGGGACGCGCGAAACTGTATCTATGGCGAGAAGATCGAAAGCATGGCCGGGTTAGTGAAACTGTTGAAGAATCGACTCGCCCGCGGACACACCTACGATTATTATACAGAGGCGCTGATGACGGTCCGGATGAAACGCGATCAAACCATCGGGCAATTTTACGACAAAGTCCGAATTTTGCTGAGCGGCGGAAGAAGCGCGTACAAGTCATATTTTGGCGTCGATCCGCCAGAACTGAATCGGGACCCGCTACATCGAATCGCGCTAGGTTCATTCATAAAAGGGTTGCCTACCCATATCGGAGCCGCGGTATATTTGCGAGAGCCGGAAAGTCTCGAAGTAGCCTTCCAAATCGCCGAAAGGCTAGCGCTTCGGAGCAAACAATGGAAAGGAATTGAGTCGAACCAGAAGGAAATGGCGCGTGTTCTTTACGCTCGCTATAACTCCCGAACTCCGTCGCCGATGGCTCGGGAAGGTAGACCGATGTCTACTTATCGAAGCCAGTCACCACAACCGGCTACCGGATTCTCTTCTAAACCCGCGCAAACGTCTGATAACCGCGAGACTGCTACGGGAAAGTCATATACTAGTCCGTTAACACCTTGCGGATACACACATTGCTGCAAACAAACCAGGTGTTGCCCGTGCTGCCCGTTAATGCAACAGTCGTCTCGGGGACGTTCCCCGCAAAGGGAGCCTTTAAACTGCCCTGGGGCTCGCCGGGCACATTCCCCTGCGGGCCCGAGCGGAGCGAGCGAATCGAGTCGACCCCGAGAACACTAACAGTCAGTGAGGTTCCTGGAGAACGATGTCTCGTTCTCTGGACCCCCACCGACCAGGAGAGCCCAGTAGTCGAACTAAGTGCTCCCGAACTTCGTAACAAGAAGGGAAAATTCTTTCTTGACACGGGTTCATCAGCCAGCTTAATTAAACTAAATGCCCTCGACCCAGACTTAATAGTAAACACTGACGATAAAATATGGGTAACAGGATTGGAGGAATCGGATATTCCGACACTCGGCTCAGTTGTCCTCCACATCTCTGAAAAACCAGCTAAGTTTTATGTGTTACGAGACCTGCCGCTGAGAAGCGATGCGCTAATCGGTAAACCTTATTTTTTTGCGGAAAAAGCCGAAATTTCGTTTCACCATAATACATTAGTTACCTCAAGCGATCCCATCCGACCTAAGCCATTCATAGGCCTACCTCCTTTCGACGCGGAACCCACAAAGCGCGTGTTAGCGGCGAAAATCGCCCCGGAGAAACTAAGTTATAAACTGCGCGCGCGTACGAGTGAGCAAATAAGCATCCCTTTAAAGAACGACAATCTCAAGGAGGGATACTTACCGCAAATCGAAACTCAACCGGGTGTGTTTATCGGAGAAGGTATCGTTGCTCCTACGGAAGGATCGTGCTACGTCTAAGCAATAAACACGCTATTCGACGACATCGAACTAGAAATCGAGCCTCAGGAACTCGAAGATTTCGAGCACTATCGGGAGAACGGCTATTGGAGCGACGAAAGTTCCGACAGTAGCGGTGTAGAAACTACTCCGCCGACGGATCGAGTAGAAGCCATAGTTAAATCATTGCGGTTAGATAGGCTCAACGAGGCAGAGCGCGCACATGTTATAAGTCTCATCGAGGAATACCCTCACATGTATAAGCTACCAGGTGATAGATTGCGATGCACGGATCAAGTTCGCCATCGGATTCCGACGGTGGACGAGCTCCCGGTAAACGCAAAACAATACAGATTTCCTGTAGTATATCGGTCGGAACTGGAACGGCAAGTTGAGAAAAAGCTAAGCGAGGGAATAATTGTTCATTCACGCTCCCCGTATAACTCGCCGGTCTGGATAGTTCCCAAAAAACCCGACTCTCAAGGAAATCCGCGGATGCGCATGGTCATTGATTTCCGTAAATTGAACGAGAAGACGATTCCCGACGCGTACCCCCTCCCGAATATGATAGAAATACTCGAACAGCTGGGAAAAGCTACGTACCTTTCGACATTCGATCTAGCGAGCGGCTTCCAGCAGATCCCGATGAATTGGAGAGACGGTCCAAAGACGGCGACTACGAGTACGCTCGCATGCCCGAAGGTCTCAAAAACGCGCCTGCGACCTTTCAGCGCCTGATGGATCGGGTGCTGATTGGGCTGCAAGGGACAGAACTGTTCGTATATCTCGACGATATTGTAGTATTTGCGGAAACTCTCGAGGAGCATAAGACAAAAATCCGGCGTCTCATGCAACGTCTCGAGGAAGCTAATCTCGTCCTCGAACCGGATAAATGTGAGTTCTTGCGTAGCGAAGTCGCGTATCTCGGGCATATCGTTAGCCGCGACGGGTTGCGAATGGACCCGAAGAAGTTAGAGGCAGTGCGTAAATTCCCGCACCCAAGGACGCAGAAAAACGTGCGGCAATTTCTGGGACTCGCCGGTTGATACAGTCGGTTTATTCCGGATTTCGCTGCCATATCCAAGCACTTAACAGACTTACTCAAAAAGGGAAAATCGTTCGCATGGGAGCGAGAGCAGAAACACAGCTTTCGCAGGCTTCGCAAGGCCCTCTGTCAAGAACCGATCTTACAATACCCCGATCTATCTAAACAATTTATTTTGACGACCGACGCCTCGGAATTTGCACTCGGTGCAGTATTGTCGCAAATTCACGATGGCCACGATCTACCGGTCGCGTACCACTCTAGAATCTTTACTAACGCTGAAAAGAACTACGGAACTACGGAACAAGAGTGTCTGGCCATAATCGATTCAATTGAACATTTTTCCACGTATCTCTATGGAAGAAAATTTAAGCTCGTAAGCGACCACGAGCCTCTCAAATGGATGCGTTCTACGCTCGATCCAGCAAGAGGCTCAACAGATGGAAAATTAGGTTATGTAAATACGATTATGAATTTCAACATAAGCCAGGGCGTGAAAATCTAAATGCCGATGCACTCTCCCGTAATCCCGTGGACCTAGAGAAACACTCGTCTACAAGTGATGCGGAAGTAGAGACGAGTGTCCCTCAGAAGGCTCAGATCTTGCCTTTATCTTCGAAACCTTCCGGTAACAGAAAAGGCAAGACACCTGAGACATCAGCTGGCCCCTCCAAGGCCGACGCATCAGTCATAGCGGCGCGCACACGTTCGCGCCTACGCAGCGTGCCCACGGTCCCCACAGTACCCGAAATAAGAGAGGGGAGCTCGGAGAGCTCAGGCCCGGTGGCGACACGAACGCGCGGGAAGGTCGTTACAAGACCCGCGAGGCGCCCACCTCCCGCCGATGCGAAACCCTCTGGATCTGAACCCGAGAGCTCAGGGCCACCCATACAGCGCTTACACCGCAGTATGTTGCCCTCACAGTTACTTCCTCCGAAAAGACCGAAGTCTCCACCCCCCGTAGAGGTCAAGCCCCTCGGAGGTCCCCGAGAGACGGTGTTTTCATCGGAATCTGCAAGCGCGACGGCTGATCAGAGGCCTGCCACTATCACGGTCCCGCTCACCGTACCCAGCAACGATTCAGATGGAAGCACGGAGGAATCGGAAGCAGATAATACAAAGACGGTTACAGCAACTCTTGAAGATTCAATTAACAAATTCAACGAATCATTAAGGCGTTTGGAAGAGCGGCATCACACCAATTCCTCCCGTGTTCCCAAAAAAGGGCCTGATAAAGCAGATTTTGACTGGCCTGATCATCTGTCGGAGGGGGATGAGGTAGAAGAGGAGGCCCAGATGATTCTCCAAGAACAAGACCCTTTCGATGACATCGCCGGAGATGCCGAGCTTGCCAGCCGCTTGAAAGCACTAGAAGACAGGTTCAAATCACCATCGGACCAGGAATTAGTACGGCGGCTGAGTGCGAGGGAGAAAATACCATCACGCACGGAAGAAGAAGGAACGAAGGCGGACGACGAAAACGACGAGCAATCAGCTGAGAGAGAGAGCATGCCACGAGAAAACGCGAGAGTGAGACCCGAGACAAGTATGGCCGCGGGACTCGAGCGCGAACCCGACACCTCGCAGCCCGCTCAGACCTCTCTACTGCCCGCTCCCCGCCTCACGGTGAGATGGTCATTGCCCAGCAACGATGCGGCCCCGGCTGCAAAGTCTACACCATACCGAGCACGTGCGCTACCACGTGCTACACCTTCCGAAAAGTCCACCGGTAATAAAAGCAAATTCATAACTTTCTCTGACGACCCCATCATAATAGGATCGAAAGACACGAATTCGTCCCTGATCACGTCGTCCTCACTGGACTCGTCCAGTGAAGAGGAACCTGACCAAGAAAAACCTATAGCAAAAACAAGTACGATAATTAGCTCGCGAGAATGTTTAACGTACAAACCAGATAATTTAGTCCATTTCATCTCTGCCGATGGGGAACTATCAACCTCCGTGGGAAAACTACTCGTTGACCTAGGTAGGCTAGATGGACAAACAATTAAAGACCGGAATTTATCGATCGGACAAATAGCGGTGACTCCGTATGGGTCCAATAAAATTTATAGTATTGTTATTAAAAAACGGTACTACGACGAAACAAACACCGAGCACATATACAAGGGACTCGAGAATCTTAAATTCGCCCTTCAACAAGCGGCCGTGAAGTCGGTTCGTATTCCACGCTCGGGCGACTATACGGACGAACTACCGCGCACAAAACTGCTCGATTGGTTAAACAAGATACTAGGTAAAACAAACATAGTCACCACGATATGCTACGGTACCATTCGACGACCACCGGATGAACAACACCCGCAAATAATTGAAGAATTTCATGCGAGTCTTGTCGGAGGCCATCGAGGGGTAACCAAGACCTATCGTAAAATCCGTGAACGTTTTTATTGGCCTTCGCTGAGAAATGAAGTGCAAAATTATATACGTCGCTGCAAGGGCTGTCAGGAACGTAAATTGGTTCGAGCGAAAACGCGCGAGCCGATGCTCATTACTGATACGCCAGCTGACGTTTTTGATAAGGTGTCACTCGATACGGTGGGTCCGTTGCCGACAACACCACATGGCAATAAACACATACTAACCATGCAAGACCACCTGTCGAAATATTGTTTAGCAGAACCGATACCCGATTTAAAAGCGACTACGATCGCCGAAGCTATGGCGAGGCGATTAATTGCGCAATTCGGAGCTCCCCGTGCGATCCTTACTGATCGCGGAGCAGCCTTTACCGGAAATTTACTACGCGAAATATCCAAAATCTTTCACATAAATCAAATAACGACTTCCGGCTATCGACCACAGACGAACGGAGCGCTCGAACGAAGTCACATACTGTTAGCGGAATACATAAAGCAGTATGCCGGTACGTACGACGATTGGGACCGTTTGTTGCCTTACGCGGAATTATCTTATAACACTAGCGTGCACGAGGCGACAAATTTCACCCCTTACGAAATCGTGTACGGGAGGCTGCCTCGGCTACCGAGTCAGTTCCCCGTGGACGAAAAATTATCCACGTATAATTCGTATATTATCGAGCTAATAAAACGCCTCTCCGAAATACGCGAAATGGCCGGTGAAAATCAAAATCGCGCGAAGGAAACAACCAAAAAATACTACGACAAGAAAGTCCGTCCTTTCCCAGGTAAAGTGAGCGACCTTGCCTATGTCCTTAAGGAACCTCGTAAGGGTAAGTTCGACTCCCAATATTATGGCCCATATAAAATTGTCCAAATAACTGACCATAGTAATATAATACTAGAGGCAGAAAATGGGAAAAGGATAAGGAAGCATGTTGACAAGGTTAAACTGGCAGTGGTATAAGCCGCTAGCCAGATTGCTGAAATTGTACCATAAAAAAATATATCGGAATGTACAGCGGAGCTACGCAGTAATTGCCGTAAGCGAAGCAAACATGTGTATGAGGGTGTGCAAGTATGAGTGTGAGAGGTACCAGTAAAGCGTGTGTAAACATGTTATCTGCATGTGTTCGCAGAAGAGTGCGGGAGTGAGAAAGAGAGACGCGTAAACAACCAGTGTAGGAGTACGAGCCACCGTCCACCAATTCGACGATGTTGTGCGTGTGGGTGCTTCTAGCTTCGACGGCCCTGGCCGCCGCCGAGCTTCGCAGCAACAACGCGTATCACATAACACCCATGGAAGACCAGCCGGGAATTTACTACGAGAAGGTGGCCCCCCTCCGCCTGCAACACGTGGACTGGAGAGTCACAGTGTTCATGGATATAGACGCTTTTATTACGGATTCACCCCCCGCCGAGAGACAGTTAAACGAAGCGTTCGAGGCATGCTGCCGGGTCACGACCAAGGAGGCTTGCCGCGAAACGACAAATTTGGATTACCTACAAGGACTCATGCGGCGCGCTAAAGAAATGGCGAATAACCTTGAGGCCATCTCTCACAACTCCAGACTCAGCGCGCCGATGAAGCCATTACAAATCAGAACTATGAAGAAACGATCGGTCCCGCTAGGTTTCATTGGGTCGCTCAGCAAATCGCTGTTCGGCACAATGAACGAAGAGGATGCTACATATATCAATGCGCAAATCGATCGACTGTTTACTGACCAATCCAATCTCACCCAAATTATCAGCAAGGAAATACATGTAACCCACTCAAAATTCCAGGAGTTGCATCGAGAACATCAGATGGAGTTAGACATGGTTGATAAACTGCACGCACGGATTAATCAGCTATCCAACCAGACGAGTTTGATGATGCGCCGGAACATCCTAGCGAACTTCGCGTACCGAGTGGAGGCTAAGGTCAAGCAGTATATCCAGACTAGCGAGAAGTACCTGCACGCGATAACGATGGCTAGAGAAGGACGCTACGATCCCAGCATGTTAACTGCAACGCAGCTGACCGCCATCACAAAGGAAATAAAGACTAGGGCACCCGATTTTGAATTTCCCCTCGCGACCGAGTACCTGCGAGGTGAATCGTTGTCCCGCGTAGTCAATACGGATATAGTGTTTCACTCGGGCAGGATCCTGATTGTGGTCCACATTCCCCTGCTCGAGCGAACGGCTTATCATCTTTACCGAATGCACGCGTGGCCAGCCTCCCAACGCGGAACGCTGCTAAACGGATCGGCTCATATTCAGCCGTCGGCACCGTATATAGTTGTGTCGGCAGACCACCGTACATACTTTATGGCGGACTCCGTATACATAAACCAATGCACCAGTGTAGAGCGCCGTTACATCTGCTCGATGGAGACGCCTCTGAAGGAGGTATCGACGTCACAGCAATGCGAGGTAACGATGCTAATAAACCCATCAATCGACGCATATAGGCACTGCGATGTGAGGATACAAACGACGGATGACCCGTTCTGGAAGCATCTACCCTCCCAGGGTGGATGGCTCTACTCGTTACACACACCAGAACATATCCACATACTCTGTCCAGCAAGAATGGAAGTCTCAACCACGTTGAAGGGTGCCGGGATACTCCACCTCAGCGCTGACTGTGTTGGACGCACCCGAAGTACCTCCCTCACTGGAATGCGGGTTTACGAGAGTCGAGAACAATACTTTCATGCGCCGGAAATTTCACTGAATATTTCTCTAATTGCCCCCAGCTTCGGAAAACCGTTCGAGGAAAAATTAGAAAACTCGGGACAACGCAATATACTGTCGCAATATACCGAGAAGGACTCAGCATGGCGAATGTCACGTGCTGACGAATCCCTGAACGACGTACAACGGCGACTCTCAGAAATCGGCGGACACCGCCGTGACAGAGAGGAACAGCACGTCCTGTTTACGACCGGGTTTGCCCTGGACCTCCTTCTTGGAATAATTTTGGCTACATACATATGGCGAGCCAGCATCTACAAAGTGGCTAAATGGATTGGGTTGCCATGCGGACGCCCGAAGCGTAAGGCACATGCAACACATTACGAAGATATCGAGCTCGCCCAGACAAAACAGGACCCATGTCGAGACCACGGCGGCGCCGGAAACCCGAGTGCGGCCCCAGAAATTGCCCTACGTACACGGTACGAAGTGGAAAAGGAAAGAACAACGGGTCAACCCAAGGGAAGAGGAGGAGAGTCTTCTTGCCCCCTTCCCCGCCAAGAGGCTGAGGTGGCATACTAGGAAAATAACACCCCCAGAAACATCGAGACTTCTCCCACTACCACGCCAAAGGGAAGGAGAGCCAGAGGGCCTAACCAAACGCCATTCGATTCCCGGAGTTGGACCCGAGTAGTCGCAATTTAGAAGAAAATTCTGCACTTTGAAAATCAAGAGGAAAATGTCCGACGCGGCTTACCTAAATACATTCGCCCGGGCGAAGGCAGCGAAAGAGTGCGCGGTCTGCCGCGAAAGCTTAACGCGTTGCCCAAAATGGGTAACCTGTTACCTGAAATGGGCGGATCAGGGGAACGGATCGGACCTCAGCCCCTGTCCACTTTGTGTAACGGAGCGACCAGGAGAGGAACGGCTGGCTCACGCACTCTCGTGCTTATCCAAGTGCGAGATAGCGATCCGGCCACCGGTACGAGTACCAGCGCCAGTGAGAGAGCTACCACCGGCGAGAGCAGCAGCGCCCGAACCAGCACCGGCTGAGGCGGCGGTTTCGACCGTTTCGCCGAAGCTGGTGGTGACAGCACCACCTCCGACGGCGAAGGCGACGACGGCGGCGATGACCCAGGCGGTGGAAAGGCTGAGGAGTGGCACCTGTCCCACCTGCGAAAAGCGAGGAGACAACGAGCATTGGGAGGAATGCTACCTGAAGCGTTTCCTCTCCCACCGGAGACCGAGAAACTCGACCTGTACACTCTGTGGCAAGAGTGTCGGAACCAGGCCGGGCTTACACGCGGGCCACTGCGTGGAGGCCTTCGGTCGCCTCCTGGTCGAGAAGAAAGCCTCCGCCGCACAGGCGGCTCCGGAGGCCGCCCGAGAAGAAAGACCGGCGCCAAGGATCAACGCGCCAGTTCAGGCGACGACGTCGCGGCGCCATACCCCCGCAACCAAAGACAAGTCAATACAAACCGGGCGGGACACGAAAGACAAAGGAATCCAAACAGACCACCTGGTCATCTTGGGAGGGGAAGAGGCTCCCTTCCTGATTGACTACAGGAGGCTGACCCGGGCGATGGTTCCCGCCGCCCGTACGCGGATCCTGGGTCGCTGGATCGCCCTGGAAAGGGAGATAGAGCAGTTCCTCGGTCCAGCAGACGATGAAGAACCGGCAGAGGGAAATCTCATCGAGTGGGAGGTACCACAAGGCGAGATTTCACCCGCTACGCCAGGATCCCCGGTTCCCCTCGCGGACCTTCTGGAGGACGAACCGGAGGTCGTCGAGGACCTAATTCAGTGGGAGACTCCACCCGCAACCCTCCAGGCCGACCCAGCACAGACGGAAGGAGATGATAACACCAAGGCCGTCTGAGGAGACCCGAGGACCAAGCTCACGAGGGCGACGCAGCTGGCGAGACGCAAGGACGACCGAGCGACGAGCCAGCAGTGTAGTGACGAGTGAGTGACAAAACCAAAAAGTGTTGTGTGTGTGTGTGTGCGCGGGTCATGAAAGAGCGTATGTGCAACACACAATCAATGTAAATACCGAATGTATGAAATGTGCGGTCAGCGGTGAGCCAACCCTCCAGTGTCCGTGTTACCGTCGGCCCGGCGCACCGAGTCGATGAGGGCATCGACACCTAAGGGGGGAGGGATGTCACGAGCGCCGCACATTTACCCGAAATTGTAACATATTACCGATCATAACAATTATCATTTTTTATTATTATTATCTTTAGAGACAAGGAAGCATAGGTTTAGTTAGTCCATATAATATATCTTATTTTAATCAGTTCGTGGTATAGCCAAGCGCAACGGCGTAGTTGGACAGCCAGCAACGTCAGCGTCTTCGCGCCCGCCGGATCCCGGGTGTAATCAACACCGGGATGAGGCGAGCGCGAAATCACGCGCTTCGAGGATGACCGTTGCGAGGCGAGCCTTTGTTTTAAATTGCAAAGTCAGCAGAAATTCGCTCGCCGCCCGACGTTCCAAGGGGTGTCGGACGAGCGAGCGAAGACAGTCCCGTTAGAGACAGCATCAAACCAACATCTACGGAATCAGGCTCCTTCAGAGCTGTCGAGTAAAGAGTTATCAGTCTTGGGTCTCCGACGATCACAGAGAGAATTCCCTGTAAATCTATCCGCGGTCATTCAAGCATCTCGCGTCGCGACATCAGTCTGTGAAGTTAGAATTAAGCGCAATAAGCAAAGCCACGAACTTAATCAAGCCGTGTAGTACGTAAGTGAGTGAGTGAAGGTGTAAGCTTCGGCACCATCGAGGCCGAAGCAGAATCCGAGAGAAAGAGTACGAAAGAGCGAGAACGTGAGTAGTATAGGAAAATACTGTAAGCTTCCTTGTCGTTAACCTTGCTGCCTTTTAGTTTTTCATTAAATATTTCTACTCGCTTCCATTCAGAAATTGGTACCACATAATTGAAATCCTCCAACCATTTCCCACGGAACGCCCTGTAGAGGACGTTCGCCTCTGAATCCACCAAAATTAAATATAAACCTCGGTAATAACAAAGAGGGTGAAGTCGTCGCGTGCGAGACCGCTCCGCACGTGACACCGGAATCCTGCCAAGGTCGCGTTCTGGCTGTCGACCAGCCGATCCTCAGCCTGCCCTCTCTAATCAGTTTTTTGGCCGCCTGTGCGTCCACTTCGGCGCAGGCTGTCTGGACTCCTGAGCCTTCTTTCGGTACCAGGAAGATGACCCGTGGTGGTTCCCCTACGCCCCGACTAATTGCTATAGCGAGTTCCTCCCGGGTTACGGTGGGTTCTATACCCGTAAATATCACCCTAGTTTTTCGAGGGCCCGGTATAACTGCGGTAAGTCCCTCTTCTGTAATCCTTTTGGTCAGGATCTTTGCTTCCTCCGCGCTGCCGGTGTCGACTAAGGCGTCCTCGGTTCTTGCAGCCTTCCGCACCGCTCTGACGTCTACGTCACTGGTGTTGACCTTTTTTTTAAGGTATTTAATCAGCTCCTGGTAGGACTTACCCTCAGCCCTGATTATGATCATGGCGGCCCGTGTGGTTGCGCCTATGGTTACTCCCCGGTTCGCTTCTTCTGCGTTCTGCTGCGCAGGGTTCTGGGTGGATTCCCTGGCGGTAGTCGATTCCTGGGTAGGGGTGGTGGCGGTGTTTCCGTCCTCCTTGTCGCCTGTCGTCGGCATTTCCTCTAGGATGCTCGTTGCCGTAGATGTGAGTATAGCCCCGCCTGTGGGGTGCTTGGGCCTTTTTTGTTGCGGGGACTTTTCCGTTATCGTTTCTTCGCTGCTGTTTCGGTCCCTCTGTCCTTCTGATCTTTTTCTACGCCTGCCGGTGTTTACCCATGTCTCTCTCACCTCGTCGACTTCTTCGTTGCTCAAATCAATTTGAGGTTCGCTGCAAAAGTCGTCGATTACCTTCTGTCCGTCCTCCCTTCTTTGATGAAGTAAAGCTATCAGAGCGTTACTAAATCTTTTCTCCTTCGTTATCGTGACCAGGATTTGACTAATCTTCATTGTCCATGTGACTATGAGCTCTTCTCTCTCGTCCGTTGGCAGGTATTCGTTGTACAGCTCCTCTGTAATCTTACGAACGCACCCATCCGCTTTTTCGCGGATTTCCCTGCGCAGGTTATTACTGCTGCCATAGGTTTTCATTATACTCCTGCCCGGAGTAGCCAGTTTGTCCACCGTATCTTCCAGCTTTATCCTCCTACGGGCGGCAGGTGTTAACTCCGTCCGGTTTCTTTGGTCGTCTTCATCGATTATGATGCCTGTCGAATTTCCGGCCATTCCAGCTGCGGTGTAGTGAGCTGTGTTTCTTGGATCCTTCTTAGTGGGTCCCTCGTGGGTCCTCCCAGTTGCATTTTCCTGAGCCTTGGGGTCCACCCAGGAATTCGGGTTGTAGTTACTGGATTTCGACGGTCGGTGGCCTACTCCCTCACCCCGTGCCGCCGTGGCTGGTGCTCCGTACCCCTGCTCCGTAAGATTTTTTCTGTGATGTCCCTCGATGACGGGTTTTTTTTTTTTCAGGGTCCCTCCCTTAGGTCGCCGTTAGTCACTCTCCGCTCCCTGTGGACCTTACCGGCAAGGTAGAACCTACTGGGGCCCGAAGGCCCCGCCGGCATCGCTTCACCAGTTCATCACGGGGAGCCTCAAGCCCCCCACACCACGACAAGGTGGCGACCCTGTGGGGGGGGCACGCTCGCAACCTGGGCATCATTATGCAATCCAATCTTTCGTGGCACAAGCACATTTTGCACATCTCGTCCAAGGTGAACTTCACTCTCTTTCGCCTAAAATAAAATAAGAAGCTTCTATCGAAGAAATTGCGCATCATGTTTATAACTGCACTTGTTTTTCCTCTTATTGATTATTGTTGCCTCGCCTATATCGATTTAACCGGTGAACAGAACCTGATATTGGAACGATTAATCAATAACTGTATTCGCTTCATTTTCAACGTACGTCGTGACATCCACATCTCCCCATATCGCAATAGCTTATCTTGGCTTACGGTTTCTAATCGCAGAAATTACTTTATGGGCATCCTCATTTTCAAGCTTCTCAAATTAAATGTCCCTTCCTACATCTATGACCTCTTCTCTTTTGCTCCCATATCGACTCGTCCAACTTGTCTCCACTCTACACCAACATTTTCCATCCCCTTGCATCGTACCTCCACATTACGCAATTCCTTCGTTCTCTCTGCATCTTATTTTTGGCATTCCCTTCCTCCTAGCATCACAACTCTGCAGTGTCTCTCCACCTTCAAGAGAGATCTGCGGACGCATTTGTTGGCTTTGCAACTTTAATATATTCGGTTGCTCTCATTGCGTGCGGTTAATCGGCTTGCTGGCCACTCTCCTTTTCTTTTCTTTTCTTTCCTTCTATTCTTTTTCTTTTTCTTCGCACTACTTCCATGCTTTATTTGTGCTATATTCGTGCTCGCGGTTTCTCCGCGTCTTGACTCTGTACTCTGTACGCTTTTTCTCAGTTTTCTTAGTTTTCTTAGTTTTCTTAGTTTTCTTAGTTTCAAGCTCTCAGGTCAAGTTTTATCACATTATATTTTATTACATTATATTTACTCTATTCTCATGTATGCATTGCCCACGGAGTTTTTTCTCCAGGGCATAATAAAACTTATTCATTTATTCATTCTCTCTCTCTCTCTCTCTCTCTCTCTCTCTCTCTCTCTCTCTCTCTCTCTCTCTCTCTCTCTCTCTCTCTCTCTCTCTCTCTCTCTCTCTCTTCTCCCTTTCTCTCTTCTTTTTTTACGTTGATTACTGTAGTTTAGTCTGCCATGATGCCACAGAGTACTTAAATCTCAAGTCACAAAGACTAGTAAATAGTGGCATTAGGTATATCCTTAGCCTGCGGCGAGACATCCATATAACCCCTCATCGTGTCAAGCTCCAATGGCTCTCTGTCGTGAACCGTAGGCTTTATTTTACTGGATGTCTCTTCTATCAAGTGCTCGTAATGTCTAGGCCATCCTATCTAAATAAGTTAATCCCTGAGGATGATCGTAGTACGTGACGATCATCCAGATTAGCGGCCTCTTCTCAGGGCATGCTGCTGCCTATTCCGTTCGCCAGGACAGCGGTCTACCAAAACTCCTTTCCCCTATCTGCCATGCGGTTTTGAAACAGCCTTGCATCGTCTCTAAAAAACTCCCCGTCGCTTGAAGTTTTCAAACCTAAGCTCCACCACTATCTCGTAGCAGCAGAATCGGGCTCTTCCGTGACCCAAATAAGATCTAGGCTATGATTGGCAGCGGCCGTAGAATAGGAAACTTCATAGCGTGGACAAATTATAAATTATCTGGTTTTCGTCTATCCACTGTTGTTCTACTTCTCAATGTATTTCTATTTCCGTTTTATTATGTTTTACGTTTATTCTCATTTTTATTCTTAATTTTATTACTACTCTTCATTTATTTTATATATTTTCCTGTACTACCTATTCTTATCCTGTATCTATCTAATTGTGCACTATTATTTTATTCCTACCTTCGGTTCTTTAAATTGTAAACCATCATCATTTTCATTGACTACCAACTCTCAATTGTATATCTATTATTAGTTAGCTATTTATTTATTTTATCTCTCTGGTTTGATAGTTAGTAATATATCCTTTTTATCATGTTACACTTCTGTTATGTTGCACTATTATCACTGGATCTACTGTAAAATCCAGATCTTGTATCTTATGTTACTTGCCCTAAAACCCAAGCGGGTCATGGCATAATAAACGCGATCTATCTATCTATCTATCTCTTTCTCTCTTTCTATTCAATTATTTATTTATTTTATTTATTTTATTTATTTCATCTATTATATTTATTTTATTTATTTTATTTATTTTATTTATTTTATTCATTTTAATCATCTTATTTATCTCATTCATCTTGTTCATTTCATTTATTTTATTTATTTGATTTATTTAATTTATTTCATTTATTTTATTTATTTCATTCATTTCATTCATTTTATTCATTTTATTCATCTTATTCATTTCATTCTTTTATTTGTTCTATTCATTCCATTTATTTTATTCATTTTATTCATTTTATTCATTTCATTTATTTCATTTATTTCATCAATTTGATTCGTTTTATTCATTTCATTTATTTTGATCATTTCATTTATTCTATTCATTTTATTTATTTCATTTGTTTTATTCATTTCATTACTTTAATTTATTTTATTTATTTTATTCATTCTATTTATTTTAATTATTTCATTTCATTCATTCATCATATTCACGTTATTTATTCCATTTATTTCATTTATTTTATTAATTTTTTTCATTTTATCCATTTTGTCCATTTTATTTATTTCAATGATTTTATTTATTTTATTTATTCGATTTATTTAATTTTTTTCATTCATTTTATTCATCTAATTTATCTTATTTATCTCATTTATTTTATTTATTTTATTTATTTTATTCATTTTATTTATTTCATTCATTTCATTTATTTTATTTATTTTATTTATTTCATTCATTTCATTCATTTTATTCATTTTATTTATTCCATTTACTTCATTTGTTTTATTTATTTTATCTATTTTATTTATTTTATTAATTTCATTTATTTTATTTATTCTATTCATTCTATTCATTTTACCTATCTTATTCATTTCATTCATTTTATTCATTTCATTTATTTTATTTTTATTTTGTATTCATTAATTAATTTATTTATTTTCGTATTTGTGTGCGTGTGTGTGTGTGTGTGTGTGTGTGTGGGCCTAGGGTCAAGGGGGGAGCTAGGGTGGACCTAGGGGGGAGCGCGCCATTGTGTGGTCCAGAACTCTCATATATACACTACTCCCGGTGACGTCATACACACCCCCAATTTCGAGTTCGGACATCTTCTTGGTTGACAAATTCTCCAGGCGGCTTACGTGGTCAACTTCCGTCAGATCCATTGCATTCCAATCAGTTTTTTTTTTTTCCACAAGTAAGAGCAGTTCACGACGCGAAGAGGCGATGAGAACAGAGTGATTATCGAAATAGGCTCACGTTTTACATACGATCCACCTCAACTACAATTTTCCATCAGACAATTGTCGAAACACATTTTGTGAAAAAAATTTTGTCGGATGAATTTATATGGAACCACCCCCCTTGCCCCCAGACTGGTTCATTGACAATATCACCCGGTGTTTCGTGGAAAAAATAATTCACGATATATTCAATAGCATTCAACCGCTATTTCGAAACGATTTATTTCACCCCCACGACCACCTCCACCCAATAAAGACACCACATTCCACAGGTCTCGACCTGCATTTCGTGATGAAAATTCGACGATCATTTTGAAGCATACAACCGTTATTTTTTTTTTGAAACGTTCACTCCGGACCACATGATATAATAAAAAAAAAAATTTACCATTTCGCAGCAAGCATTGAGAACATCACGCGGAGTCGATCGATGGAATATCGATTGATCGATAATGCGGTGGGGGGCGCCACATACGACAAACCTGCGGTAATACCCGGTAACGCCAAACTGTCGGTGATATCGGAGATAACAATTTCGTCGGTGTGATGTTTACCTTCTAACGAAAAAAAAACAAAAAATTTTAAATCTCTGCTCATCCGACGATGAAAATATCAAAATGGGTGCTCATCCAACTAAGCAACAATCAGAATTGATGCTCATCTGACTGAGCAATAATCAGAATGGCTGCTCATCCAACTGAGCAAAAATCAAAATTAATGCTCATCTTACTAAGCTAATAATTCATTGTCAAACTGTGTGTCGGTAAAATTGGGCAAAAATACTCGTGGCGCCGTCTATGTTAACAGCCGGTAACAATATCGTGGGTGAGGCTCACCATCGCGGTGGTAACATACCGACTGTCGTAAGGTAGGCATCGTGGCTAATTTGCCGGTATGCCGCCATGTTGTGTCCCAGACATCCCGTATCCACACAACCCGGGGACTTGGAAAAAATTTTTTTTTCCCGTACCCGTTGCCACTTGAGATATAAGCAGTTCAAATCGCCAGACAGCGAACGCAAGGCCAACAAGCGACTGGATGAACCGGTGGACCCTCGGTACGCTGCCGGATTCGGGGATGGTAGGCCGACATTCAGACGGGAAAAAACGTGGCCCTGATTTTATCGATGATACGTCGACCGTCGGTCGTCGTCCTCGATCCCCAAGGAACTTGGGAATTTTTTTCGTCCCGGGAGACGAAAAGGCAATGCGTCGCGTCCCGTGATGGTCGACGCTGGACCCGCGAACCGACAGCGGCACGGCGCAACTGAAGGAACTTCGTCCGGGTCGACCGGAAGGCAATCCGTGGTGTCCCGGAGTCGAGCCGATGTAAACATGCCGACGATGGACCGACGTACGCCCGAGCTTCGGCCCGATGCGGTGCCACGGGACTTGTAAAAATTACGGTCCGAGTCAAGCAAAGGGCAATGCGCGGCGTCCCGGAGTCAATCCGGGGCCGGCGGGACTTGTGAAAATTTGGATCCGAGTCGGACGAAAGTCAATGCGCGGCGTCCCAGTGTCAATCCGGGGCCGACGGGCCGACGACGGACCGAAGAACGCCCGAGCGTCAGCCCGGGGCGGCACGACGGGACTTCGAAGAATTCTCGTCCGGGTCGAGTGAAAGGCAATGCGCGGTGTCCCGGAGTCGATCCGGGGCCGACGGGCCAAGGACGGACCGACGAATACACGAGCGTCCGCCCGATGCAGCGCCACGGGACTTGTGAAAGTTTCGGTCCGAGTCGAGCGAAAGGCGATGGGCGCCGTCTGGAAGTCGATCCGGACCGGGGCCTGACGGGGCTTTGTCAAATGAGCCTTCGCAAATTTCGATTCACAGCGAACGAGTTCCCGGAGTTCAAAATTTTTTGAATACCCCGCAGAGGTTTCGCCCCGTATGCCGACCGTGCTACTACCGTATCGGCGCCGACGTCCTAGCGGCCAGGCTCCGACTAGTGAGCGAAGCGAGTCGGTCGGTCCGGCCTCCCGACGCCCGCCTGCTACGCCGTACCGGTACGTCCGCGAGCACAATCCGTACGTCAGTGTAGACCAAGAGAGAGCGTTCGCCCGCCATTCCGTGCCTCGTACCAAAGAAACCAATCAACTCATGTTCATTTATTATCGTCACTGCATGACCGCGGGTCGGTGTCTCAGAACGCATGGCCCTTGACGAGGTAGAAAGAAGTTCGGTTCTCCGTGAAACCCGGAAGCGAAACGTTTCAACGCACGCATCAACTCGCTTCTTTGCAAGAGTATACTTGAAGACCAGAGATATATTCACGTATCCCATACGCTTTTAATCTAGCCGGCGCTAAGGGTCCGGGAAATTGTTCGAACGCTTATAAGCCGAGTGTCGAGGTAGCGGCACACGGAAACGAGGCTTCCTGCAGGCAGTCCCGAAACACACAGTAGACGCGCGGCCGACCGGGCTAGGAGACCCGGCTGGCAATGGGTGCGCACGTCCGAGTCGAGATTTCACATCAAAGTTCCCTGGACAATTCTGCCAGTAGTCATATGCTTGTCTCAGAGATTAGGCCATGCATGTCTCAGTACAAGCCTAATTGAGGTCAAACCGCGAATAGCTCATTGAATCAGTTATGGTTTTTCAGATCGTACACACATTCACTTGGATAACCGTGGTAATTCTGGAGCTTATATATGCAAACAGAGTTCCGACCAGAGATGAGAAAAATGCTTTATTAGATCATAACCAATCGGCGGCGGGTATGTCCCGTCCGCCGTTCACCTCGGAGACTCTGAATACCTTTGGACTGATCGCACGGTCTCGTACCGGCGACGCTTCTTTCAAATGTGTGCCTCATTAACTGTCGATAGTAGGCTTGGCGCCTACCATGGTTGTAACGGATAACGTAGAATCAGTGTTCGATTCCGGAAAGAGAGCCTTAGAAATGGCTACTACATCCAAGGACGGCAGCAGGCGCGCAAATTACCCACTCCCGGCACGGGGAGATTGTAACGAAAAATAACGATTCGGGACTCGTCCGAGGCCCCGTAATCGGAATGAGTACGCTTTGAAACCTCTAATGAGGATCCATTGGAGAACAAGTCTAGTACCAGCCGAACCGTAACTCCGCCTCCACCGCGGAGCAGCGGCGGGTCGTTTGCTTCTCCGGCCACCTCGATGCAGAGAGGCGACCGCTTTGCGGTCAGCTTTGACTCGTTTAACCCAGTCAGGTCGTACGAGAGAGACGTGCGAAACTGTTCGCAGAGCTTCTCCGCGGGGAGCCTATCTGCGCCCGGGCGTCTGGGTGCAATGCCATTACCCCGGACGCATGCCGCGAACGCGGCAGGTTTCTAAGAGAATTTTCACCCGTTCAAAGAAGCTTACGGCAGCCTCGAGGGCAGCGATACCCAGGACTCGCTGACGCGACCTACTGCGGTCCGCCGTCAATCATTTGCATTGCGAGCCGATCGGGTTCGGCCGGTTCATCCTGTCCGACACGTGAATTCGAGGCCCCGTCGGTTCCTCAACTTATCGCACGGTCGAAACTTGATGTAAGACGCGTGTTCCTTCCCGCGCGCAACCGAGCAACGGCTGAAGCACGCAGCGCCGCGCTTACGACCACGGAAAGCTAGTAACAACCGTAATTTCAGCATTCACATGCAAAATTCACATATATGCTTGGCTCGTGAGTCGATGAAAATCGCAGCTGATTGCGCGTCAACTTATGAACTGCAGGACACATGAACATCGACATTTCGAACGCACATTACGGTCCACGAATACAATTCTCGGACCATGCCTGGCTGAGGGTCGTTTAACAACGACAAACGGCTCCGTCGGCAACGGTACGAAAACCCTCTTGGGGAAACAATACCGTGCCTTCGCGAGCCAATGACTAGGCGTTCGCCGCCCGAGTCACGCGCCAGTCGCGCGGCAACGAGTGGCGTCGCCTCAAGTGAACACGTATGTTACGGTCACGAGGCGTCGCTGAAGATCACGGGGTCGAGCTGTCGCTGCCGTTCGTCTCGTTTCGGTGCTAGCGATAGTCGAGAAAACGAACGAAGTTGGCACGTCAACACACGGACCAATGGTCCGCGCGGTCGGTCTGCCGCTCATGTGGAAAAATTCCGCAAACGTGTTGCCGTGAGGCTTTCGAGTCTCCCGTACGGCAGGCGTTTGCGGTCGTTTTCTTGGCTCGTATGAAAGTTACATTGTTCTCGGTCATGTCGACGGTGCTGTTCATGAACAAACCAACGACCGTCGCCGAAGAGGGACTTCTCATTTTACGACAGCCTCAGAGCAAGCGACTCAACCCGCTGAATTCAAGCATATTCCTCAGCGGAGAAAAAGAAACTAACAAGGATTTCCTTAGTAGCGGCGAGCGAACAGGAAACAGCCCATCACTGAATCCCGCGCTTCTGCAGCCGGGAAATGTAGTGTTCGGGAGCATCCACATATCCCGAGGCGTCGGCTGGCGTCCAAGTTCATCTTGAATGGGGACACTTACCCGCAGAGGGTGCCAGGCCCGTAGTGATCGGGACGTGCAATGGGAGGGTCTCTTGTTAAAGTCGGGTTGCTCGAGAGTGCAGCTCTCAGTGGGTGTTAGACTGCATCTAAGGCTGAATATGACCTCGAGACCGATAGCGAACAAGTACCGTAAGGAAAAGTTACGAAGAACTTTAAAGAGAGAGTTCAAGAGTATGCAAAACCGTTCAGAGGTGAACCTGAGAAACCCGAAAGATCGAACGGGGACATTCATTGTCAGTGACGCAGACTTCGCCGCGGCTCGTAATGTCGGGACCTCGCGTCCACGGCACTTGGTCGCGGTGCAATATCCGGCCGCGCCGGCGTGCACTTCTCCCCTAGCAGGACGCCGCAATCCGTTGGATGTCGTTCAAACGCCCGGTCGTCTGCCTGTCCCGGCGTTCGCGTTGGGGCAGACCCCCGGCTGCCCGACCGGCTTAGCCAGCTGTTAGCTGGCGGTGTCTTCTGGCTGGTTCGTCCGAATTATCGCATACCGCTCGGCGTCGCTACTGCTCCGGGTACTTTCAGGACCGGTCTTGAAACAAAGACGAAGGAGTCTAACATGTTCGCGAGTCATTGGGACGAGCAAACCTGAAGGCAAAATGAACGTGAACCCAGGTAACAATTTAATCTTTTGACATGAATGTGACGTCTTTATTGTGATGATCCTGATACGTTCAACTGTAAACGTAATCTTTACGTAATAAAAGTAGAACTAACATATCGGAAACGTAAACTCCATATAACGACAATCCATCACAGCCACACCAGCGTGTTACGTAAAGTATATGCTATGGTGTATATGCGATAATACTTTCCATAGAAATGATCTAAGACATACGAACCGTTTGTACATAACGTATATGGAACAGTGTAACATTTACTTTACATATTTGAGGAATCAAGTGTGACGTAACTAACATAACGTACACAAGCTGTAACCGCAATCTGCCGCATCTACGTTACAGCGTATCTTTGATTGTACCATCCCTTGAAAGAGATAGCACGGATACATAACTTATGTGCGCATAAGCGCAACGTATACCGAGATCTACGGCTCCTATGTCTCTGCGTATCTGCTACTGCGCCATCTCTGAAAGTGGAAACATAACCTCGAACATATAACCTGCAAGTTCTTATAAGTGAAGCATAATATTATGCAGACGCGTCGTGTGTTTTATTTGTGACTTCAATACCAATTACTAATAAATATAATATCAGGTAATTCGTTACTATAAATATAATATCAGGTAATTAGTTTATATTTTTCTTATTCAAGCCGAGTCGTCGGTTTAATCGACTCTGTTTAGTGAGTGAATTTGTATAAAAACCACGAAAAAAATTAAGGAATCGAAAATCTGGATACTTTGACGAGTATTCGAGCGTTTTACGGTACTGTATCTCTTTATAAATGAAAACGCTCAATCTTCTGATAAACATATAATAGGTAAAGGTATAAATTTTGAATCAGCCAAAAGTGTTTTACAATTAGATAAAAATATTCACTCATTTCCCCTCTGCCAAAATAAATTGTACACAACGTATTGCAGGTACCAATTATTTGTTAAAGGTTATATATATTTTTCCTATGAAGACGATTAGTTTCCTCTGCAAAAAGTTCAAAATTTTGTCTGGGTTCACGATTTGAAGAATATATTATACTTAATTAGTATGGGATACTTGGGGTCTAAGCTAATTTTTTGTAATGGTTGTGATAGCTAAATTCAAATAATATATCATTATGCTAATGCGGTTGATGAGCATTTCAATGCATTCGATCATTTTCACAGGATATTATATATCGGAAGATGCCCAAGATTGGAAAGGAGATTACTATTCTGTCTACAAGGCAGCGAAGACGATTAATTTTAAAAGAAGCTAAGAAATTGAAAAAAGTGCTAAAAAAAGTAAGCTCAAAAACTAATAGTGAAAAATGTGAGCATAATTTAAACGACAATAGCTCAGAAAATACAGATCCTAATGTTGAAGCATCAGAGGCAGGGTATTCAGAATATAATTTTCTCGAGACAGAACAAAGCAGTCCAGCTAGAGACGAAAACTTCAATGGTGAGCCTGATACTAGCGGTAGCAGTAGTTATTTCACAAAGAATACTGAAGATTGTGAACAGCATAGAAACAAAAATAATTCTGATATCTATACGGAAATTCAGAATTGGGCTATTGAATCATCAATAAGTCAAAACCATCTGAGCAATTTGTTGAAAATTTTGAAGAAATATGGACATGATTTGCCATCTGACGCAAGGACTTTTATGCAAACACCAAAAAATATAAAAACTACCAGTATGTCACCGGGTAACTATTATCATTTTGGTTTGGCCAATGCTTTAACTAAATCTGTTTTGAAGTATTATGCGCCTAAAGATTTTCCATCAGTAATCAAATTCAATATTAATGTGGATGGTCTACCTTTAACGAAAAGCTCTGGAAGCCAGTTTTGGCCAATTTTAACGGCTATTGAAGCACCTTTTCATACTCAGCCTTGCGTCGTTGGCATATACCATGGCAATGAGAAACCTCTGGATTGTAACGACTTCTTGAAATATTTTGTCGAGGATGCTTTGATGGTTTGTGAGTCGGGTATACAAATAGAAGGCCACAAAATATCATGTGAACTGAACGTCTTCATATGCGATGCACCTGCGAAAGCCTACATCACTGGTACCAACGGACATAACGCATACTTTGGATGTAGCAAATGTATGCAAGAGGGTAAATTTAAGGCAAATCGTGTGACGTATCCTGAAGTTGATGCTTCTTTGAGAACAGATGAATCATTCAGATTGAAAGTCAACGAAGAATATCACAAGAAGCGATCCATTCTCAAAGACTTGAAGATAGGAATGGTGAGCCAGCTCCCACTGGATTATATGCATCTCTTATGCCTTGGTATCATGAAAAAGCTGCTTCAATTCTGGGTAAAAGGAAGAAAAAATGTGCGGATGACCAGTGCACAATTGAAGGCGGCCTCCGATTACTTGATGTCGTTAGCCGCAACATTATCTAAAGAATTTGCAAGAAAGCCGAGACCGTTAGAGCAAGTCGATCGATATAAGGCAACGGAGCTAAGACAACTCTTACTCTATACTGGACCGATAATATTTAAAGAACATTTAGATAAAGATAAATATTATCACTTTCTTAGCCTCAGTGTCGCTGTACGAATTTTATCCAGCGAAAAATATTCTACGACACTGATAGACTACGCACGGAGCTTATTGATATATTTTGTATCAAATTATTCACGGTTGTACGGTGCAGAACATATTTCTCACAATGTTCACAAATTAATCCATATTTGTGACGATGTACAATTACTCGGCCCTCTCGAAAAGTACAGTGCTTTTAAATATGAAAATTTTATGCAAAAAATTAAGAAAAAAGTTAAAACATCGAACAAACCCTTACAACAATTTATCAACAGGGTCCACGAAGAAAATGAACTGAAAATAAATCCTGCACAAAGAGAGTATTCGATTGTAAAATTTGCCAGCACCGGAGAAGACAGTGAGGGTAGACGATTTATAAAGTCAGTAGAGTATGAAAACTTCTTCTTGGGTACAAAAAAAAGTGATAACTGTGTTCTTTTACGCAATGAAAACATTATAGCCGTCAACCGTATTTTCCTCAGAAAGAACAAAATATTTTTGTACGGAAAAAAATATCGGGATTCGAAATTATTCTTCGATAAGCCCTGCGACTCTTCAGAAGTCGGTATTAATGTAGTAGATGAGGAACGTTACGAATTCGTTGTGATTGAGGCCAGACACATTGAACACAAGTGTTTGAAAATGCCTATAAACGAGCGAGATAGTGTCGTATTTCCGATGGTTCACGAGATTTGAATTTCCGACGCGTAATTAAACAAGCAGTTCACCTATGCGAGCCTACCCTGCGCGCGCAGGCTCCTATACGTACGCACCACGTTGTAACGCTCTTACAAGCCGAGCTTCAACAAGTCTCACACGTGCGTGTACGGATCTCACCACGCGGTTTGCAAGGTACGTACCGAACCGATAATCCTTTATTTCTCTGTTTTGTTTCAAATTTTCACATTTAATCAGCTTACAGCTAAAATCGACTCAATTTAGTTCTGGATCTAGGTTACCACTTATGGTATTTGCTACCTACTTACGTTTCTATAATCTATACATTTTTGCAACTCGTGTGCAACCGATAATAAATTCGTCTCGTATATATTACGCATTCCCCGCAGATTCAAATACGCAGTAATTGATCCCAAATGGAAGAAATTCCTGATCAATATTAAATTTGGCAAATGTATGTAGGTACTTTACCGTAAGAGAAAAAATCGCACTATTCTCGAAATGCACGTGCGATATATTATATGCAAATGATATATTGTTAGCGCGATTGGAGAGATAAAAATCTGTGGTTTCGATTTTCTTAATTTTACAGAAGAAGATATTTCGAAAAATCCCTTGGTTTTCATTAAAATTCAATGATCATAACCCGGCGACTATTCTTCAAGTTTTCAATATAAATAATGGAAGTAATTGAGTACATTGTTCGATGAAATTTATTGTTGAGATCCATTAAGATTTACAATAGATAGCAATAGAGCATCTAATTGAGGTAGGGAGGTTATGATAGAATGAATTAGATATCCAATTAATGTTTCTACTACATGACTCGACGTCTTCCTCAGAAATTCAGAATTTTATATTTTGATATTGACAAATATAAAGTTTTTAGTCCTCAAAGGAAACTATCGACCATGTTTTAGCGATGTCGATTGCATAACTTGGGTCTTTCGTTGCCACCCTGCTTGATCTCAAGTGATGAAATTCATTGTTAATAATATATTGTTCTATACTTTTGTTATCTAGTGAATTCATTTACTGACAATGACTCTGACTGGGCCATACGCTGTCGTTACGTTTCTCGACGAAGATGATTTTAGTGATGGGGACGATGATATAACGTCCGAAGTTCCAAGTACATGGCTCACTGCTACCAAAACTGAGTGTTGGTGGCCGAAAACGGCAGACGTAAAATCATACATAACAAAACGAAAGCCCCCTGTAAAAGACAGTAGAAAGTGGACACTCTGCCATGTTAAATTTGAAGGCTATTACGGTAAATAATTGTATAAACTGCATGTAATAGGCCCCCTTGCTTTTGTGAACTCAATTGAAAATGAAGTGATCGTCTAAAGCTCCGTGATATACTGTAGAATGCTTCGTGTTTATGCCAAAAAAAAACTATGCAATTTAAAGTACTTGAATGTCACTGAGCGTTTGAAAAAATCTTCCAATCATGATAATTAAGCAGATCGTAATATGATTCATTTATTCGATTAATAGCGTAATGTAACAAGCTAGGTAGACATAATTGAATATTTACAATTCTCATATTCACAGAAAATTTGGAGAAAGCTCGGTCTGCGGCTGCAACTAAAAAATCTGAAAGTGAGAGTAGCTCAAGTCAAAGTCAAGGTGATAAACCATATCTTAGAAAAAGGAAACAGCCGCTTCCTCGCGTAAGGGAAGAATCTACTGATAGGGAAGATTCGCCTGACAGTGAACATCCCACAACAACCTCGATGCCAGAGCCACCGAAACTTGATAAAAAGAAGAATATGAAACCTTCCGTTACAAATCGATCCACTGATATACCTGATCAGACAGATATTCAAAAAAAAAAATCATCCCCTGATATACCTAATCAGACAAATATCCCAAAGTCATCAAAACGAAGCCAAACAAAGAATAGTAATCCACTATCAGACTCTCAGACAATAATAGACATTGAGCATTTACCCATTGATTTAAACTCGACTAATACGAATACTATTAGTATCCCCCCGGCACGAGCGAAACATATCGTAGGGAAAGATACCAACCTATCGTCAACACCTCATGCATTTGAGTCTTGGCCCATCGATATTGTAGTAGATGATTTTGACATAAATGCGGATAATGGAACTGCAGGTACATATATGGATAGTATTTTTTTATACAAGTTCCTAAAGGTGGCATGTGTGCATGAGTGGTCTATGATTTGGATTTAGTAGTGTAGAATAACCTTAATGAATGATAATTGGGTACCGTCAAATTTTTTATTTGGTTGATAAGCGTATTTTTTTTTATCTACAGACTTTCTAAGCAGTACAAAAAGACGCGGTGATCCTTCCCTAAATGCTAGTGCTTTACACCATTCTGCTCATCAGGGTCTAGGAGGGCACTCAATATTATTTGACGGTAGTCTCCCTGACTTATGTAATAGTACGTATATGAGAAATTGCGACATACGCAATGCAAATTTTCTTGGATCAAAATAATATTCATGGTTCACAATGGAAGTACATGGGCTCTAGTACAATACGATTATTTTGCTTTCAGATTCTCAGGAAAAGACAAGAATACTCATAGAGGGTAACCTTAATTCGTTTTTAAAAAATTTTAGAGTGACCAAGTCCTGCTTGAATTTTGTATTCAGTTTCGATTACGTATTTGTGTTTGTACAGAAAAATTCTCGGCATTAACCACACTATTGGCTGAGATGTTGGTCACTCAACAATTAGTGGATCGACGTTTAGCTGAGATTGAAAAGAAAGTGGGTCAACATGGAACTGTAGGTCACGGAAAAGATTTTAAAAAGGTTACAGACGATCTTCCATTCAAAAACACTGCTGATATACAAGCGTTTGAAAACAAATTGGCTGATGCAGATTTTTGCAGTACTTTTGTGATTGATTCATGATGTATTTTTACAAGGGAATTAGCAAGTAGACCTGCTCATTCAATTTTGGACAGAATTGTTTCTTTTCGTATTCTGAAACATTAACAGACGGTTGAATCAACTGAAAATCAAAAATGCCTCCAATCATTCTTAGATTATGGTAATAAATGTATTGTAAAAAATTCGACTCTGATGAGAGTGTGTGTGTAGGAAATTTTTCTGAAGAGGTACGGCTGGGAATCTTAATCACTTTTATTGTATCATGGGAAATTCATAGCAAGAGTATTACGATTTGTCTTTTTCTAGTCATTCAAAGATTCAAAAGCCGACTATTTTGGCAAAATTTCAAGCGAGTTTCTCTCTCGAAGATATCCTTTCGAAACAACGACCGTTAAATATGTTCCTATGAGAATTGATCAGTCATGTACAGGCATTTTTTTACAAAATATTTGATACATAAACTTTCCAAATGAAAATAATTATCTTTATGGTAATATTGTTACTCTCAGGTAAAGTATGTTGGACAAATTGGCGGGAACAGTGCCAAAGAAAATACTTTGAGAATATTGCGACAAGTGTTCACCAACGACTTCGCTAAAGACGCTTCATGGTGCGGTCTGAGGGCCAATTTTCAACTTTCAAATTTGAAAGTCACAGCAGCCATCAAAGGTTAGTGTGATTATTGAAGCTACATTCACAGAACAGTGAGTAGGCATCAATACGACACTAACTTGTATTTAACTCTACAGATGGAGTGAGACTGTCATACACCTGTACAGATAAAGAATTTGAAGATACGGTGTCAGAATGGTTCCGCCAAGCTAAACAGCGGTTCAAGAGAGAGAATACAAAAAAGAACGGACCTCAACCACATCCTGCAGCTAATAATTAGTACAGATGATGACGCGCTAAACCATGACAGTTTCCATAAGATGCCCCAAACAGATTTATGGGGTACATAAGAAGGAGATGCAGGTCTCATTTCCCCATTATCTTGCCTAGTCTTCGTACCTTTCTAAATATCTAACGTTTACTTTGGTAGTCTATACCAAACAATTAAAGACCTGGAAAGTACAAAGTACAAAGATTTATTTTATAGTTTATTCGTGTTCAACGTTGAGAAAATTTTTTACTTAGATTATTAAGATTAAAAAAGACAAATTTGATTGATGAAATATTATATAAAATGAGCTACGTGCTCATATTGTTATAGATACACGTACAGTGTGGTCACAATAGAAATATTATACGTAGTATTTGGACATTTTTTTTCACTATTTAAACTTCTTCTATTTCTTTCACTCTATTCAATATCGACGATTACGTTAATTGTGAGAGTTTTTCTGGCCTTATCAAAACAAACACATCGTCCAGTTACGAGATTGTGATAATTTAACCAATAGAATAACAGAGGAAAGCACTGAAGTGTTCGTGCCTTGAAATAGTTTCAATACTATGCCCATCAATGAAGTATAATAAATTAGTAGATGACTAAATAAGTTTGAAGAAGAAAAGTATACATACACTCGACCGCTTCTAACAGCAAGACCCTAACTCACGAGCTCCGCTTGTAAAGACTTATCTCAGGCACTCTATATAGTCCGATCACAGAGATCGCTATACTCGGAGCTCCTAAGGTCTTTATAACCGGAGCTCGCGAGTTAGGGACTTGCTGTTAGGAGCGGTCAACATGTACTTCAAAGTTCACTTAGTAATGATCTACTATACACGAAGGTATGGCTTCTCTACTTCGCTACTTTCTTAATTTTTTGAACATTAATGCTTATTATTCACTTTGTTTGATGAAACGTTTTTTTTCTCCTCCATGTACTATATTTCGACACATATTTCATATCTTTCATAATATTAATATATATACTCAATCAAATAAAGGCCTAAATAATAAAATATAATATTAAGATAAACTATTTCTGTGATGTGGATTAGGTAATACAAGAATCAAACATTCAATAATACTGTAAAATGAAATTGTTCCTAATATCCAATTAAGCTTTCGAATTTATGTTTGTGTGTTAAATAGGTATATACGTATGAGAATTAGTACAAATGTACGATAAGATCTTTGTATGCTCTATTTATGAGCAAGTCAATAAGTAATACATAATATAATAAACGAGAATACTATATCTCACAGAACAATAGTTATATACTTGATACATTTATGGATAATTGATCGTGATGTATCTGATACCTACCATCATTTCCTGAAACACCTTAGCGACATGGAGGCTATGTAACTCCGATTTCAAGCGGTGCATGATTGCTATGTAGCCTTAACGTAACATTGTGACGTCTCTGTTCTGCCAAATTCACGCTTCAGCAACGTAACTAGCATGTAGCCATTCGACACGATCGTGACAAAACTGTAGCATGATATGTGGCGGACATTTTAGAGTGCCTGGACCATTACATTCACGTTTCATACAACATACCTGTGATATTCACGGAACTAAGTGTAACATAATTTATATGTGTTTGTTAAGAAACTATGTTGCCTGGGAAGGTTAGTCCAGCGCTGACCGAAGGAGGATGGGCCGCGTCACGATGCGGCCCCGCACTCCCGGGGTGTTTCGTCCTCACTATAAGAAAAGGCGCACCCAGAGCGTACACGTTGCGACCCGAAAGATGGTGAACTATGCCTGGTCAGGACAAGGTCAGGGGAAACCCTTATGACGTTCGTAGCGATTCTGACGTGCAAATAGATCGTCGGAACTGGGTAAAGTGGCGAAAGACTAATTGAACCATCCAGTAGCTGGTTTTCTCTGAAGTTTCCGTCAGGATAGCCGGCACTTGCGTACAAAACGTACCCGAGTCTCATCCGGTAAAGCGAATGATTAGAGGCCTTGGGACCGAAACGACCTCTACCTTTTTTCAAACTTTGAATAGGTGTATCTCTGCCTTGCTCGAACTATAAAGTCACAAGATTCCGGATCAGAGTGCCAAGTGAGCCACTTTTGGTGAGCAGATCTGGCACTATGGGATGAACCAAACGCCGAGTTAAGCCGCCAGAGTCAACGCTTATGGGATAGCATAAAAGGCGATGGTTGCTTGTGAAAGCAGGACGGTGGCCATGGAAGTCGGAATCCGCTAAGGAGTGTGTAACAACTCACCTGCCGAAGTAACTCGCCCCGAAAATGAATAACGCCGAAACGTCACGCCTATACTTAGCCGTCATGAAGCCCTGACGAGTAGGACGGTAGCGGCGTTGTGTGCACAAGGGTCTGCGCATGAGCCTGCCTGGAGCCGCCGTCGGTGCAGATCTTGGTGGTAGTAGCAAATACTCCAGCGAGGCCCTGGAGGACTAACGTGAAGAAGGGTTTCGTGTAAACAGCCGTTGCACACGACTCAGTCGATCCTAAGCCCTAGGAGAAATCCGATGACGATCTTGGTGTATTTCTATGCCTGACGCGCGCGTCGTGAAGCCGGTGATTGCGAACGTCGGGCCTCGCTCGACGTTCCCCCCGGCGTGGGCGCGCGCGGTTTGAAATGTGACACACCCGTCAGGCGAAAGGGAATCCGGTTCCTATTCCGGAACCCGGCAGCGGAACCGTTTACAAGTCGGGCCCTCGCAAGAGAGTTCGTCGGGGTAACCCAAAAAGACCTGGAGACGCCGTCGGGAGATCCGGAAATAGTTTTCTTTTCTGTGTAAGCGTTCGAGTTCTCTGGAATCCTCTAGCAGAGAGATAGGGTTTGGAACGCGAAGAGCACTGCCGTTGCGGCGGTGTCTGTTTCTTTCCCTCGGACATCGAAAATCCAGTAGAGGGCCACGTGGAGGTCTCGCGCCAGTTCGTATTTATATCCGGAGCAGTTCTCCAAGGTGAAGAGTCTCTAGTAGATAGACTAATGTAGGTAAGGGAATTCGGCAAATTGGATCCGTAACTTTGGAATAAAGATACTCTGCGGATCGGGGTGTGTCGGGCTTGGTCGGGAAGCGGGTTTGGCTGACGTGCCGGGTCTGGGCGAGGTGATGGTTGATAACCGGATCCCAGCTCGATCCCGTGCCTTGACCTTCCGCGGATCTCCCTTGCTGCGAGGCTTCGGCGGCGGTTCGCCGTTGCCGTCGTCCTCTTCGGCCGACATTCAACGGTCAGCTCAGAACTGGCACGGACTGGGGGAATCTGACTGTCTAATTAAAACCAAGCATTGCGATAGCCCTAGCGGGTGTTGACGTAATGTAATTGCTGCCCAGTGCTCTAAATGTTAACGTGAAGAAATTCAAGCAAGCGCACGTAAACGGCGGCAGTAACTATGACTCCCTTAAAAGACACAATGCGATAGCAAAATACCTCGCAGGAAAATTCAGAAAAGCAGAATTCCATGTTGAGGAAGAACCGAGGTTCGACACCGAGGAAGGATTAAGAAAACCTGATATAACAGCAACTTCAGGACGTACCACCATCATCTTGGACGTAGGTATCACCAGTGACAGGACAGATTCGGAGAAAATGAACCGCGATGAAGTAAACAAGTATGCCAACAACAACAGCCTCTTCGGGGAAGTAATGAAGAAATACGACTCCCACGAGGTTATCACATTGGGAGCAGTTTTCAGCTGTAGAGGAGTTTGATGCGAAACTTCTGCAAATCAACTTCTCGGACGAGGAATACTGCGCCAGCAAGACATCAAGACCATATCGATCAGGATACTAATTGGTGAATTAGCAGAATGGAATTTCTTTAACAGCTCAACCACAATGAAAAGAAGAAAAGTTCGAAAACAGAATGGGGTAGGATAGTGCACAAGCCCTACTCGGATATTGAGCTACTTATCATGATCAATGTGTTGTGGCTATGTATAATGTAATAGATTATACGAATAGTATTCTTTATTATTGTTGGGTTTCAGTTAATGAGTGAGTAGTGGGGACTACCCAAACTGGGAAGAGAGTCTCGAGAGCGTGAAGAAGCAGTTGCTCAGTAATCGGCATACAAGAAAGACCGATTCCACGATTACACCAATTATAATTAATAAGACACCACGTGCTCATTGTAATTATAGCCTATAAATAAAAGTGAGGTTCTTGTTTATTAAACTATTGTCTACATTATTAAATAAAAAAACCCACAAACACAACAGTTAGCGACGAGGACGGTGCTGTGACAGGAAAATAAAACTCTTCCTCGACGTCAAAACTCGAATTGACTCCTCGAGAACTCAATCAACCCCCGAACCCTGATAATCGACACCAACCCTGCAGGTAGAAAACTAGTATAAACTTAATCGTCATCTGTATTGTCAACCTATAAATTAGACCAGGTATCACGCTCCACGAGGAAAGACTCACACTGCGTTTGACCACGAAATAAGCACCTCTGCCTGCACACGTTGTAGCAGACCGGCAGCAAAGCGAAGACGCTAGATTGGCGCAGATTAGCTGCGAATAATAAACACACTCCAGTTGTGAGCAGTCCTCGAGGAGTCTCGGCCCTGTGAACTTCGATTCGTCAAATATAATTGTTCTGTGTAATAGAACTTCGATCGTCTGTTGTCGACTAAACTAAGTTTGCTATTTAAGAAGGGTAACTTGATCCAGTATATCGACAAGTAGTAAGTAAATAAATTTATATATCTTCGCCTATACGCTTTTCTATTAGTAGATAAGCAAGGGGGGTTCTGGATAGAAACACCTTCTTTACCGACCAAGCCGACCAGTCCACCTATAGTTTGCCCCAGGCGAAAAATAATATTTTCCACCTACTTCGATTACATAACCAGGTGACGTAACCATGTGACGTTACCGGCTGATGTGCCCACGGCGGCCATTTTGAAAATAGCGGTCATTTCGACGGCAGCCATTTTGATTTTTTTGATGGCGGCCATTTTGACGGCGGCCATTTTTGATGGCGGCAATTTTGATTTTGTGATGGCGGCCATTTTGACGGCAGCCATGATTTTTTTTGATATATAGCCAATAGTTTGCCCCAGGCGAAAAATAATATTTTCCACGTACTTCGAATACATTCTTTTACGTTAATCGACCGGATGGTGACATCGCAATTAGATAGACAGGGAATGCCGATGACGATCCGTAAACTTTCACGCTAATAGTTTACCCCTAGAGCGAAAATTTCACATTCCAATCGCCTAGAGCAAACTATTAGCGTGAAAGTTTTACGAATCGCCATCAACATCCCCAGCTTTACTTAAAATTAGTACCCATAAAAGAGACCGGGTCAGCGTGGAGCGATCATTCTAGAGGAAGCTTCGCAACTCTATCTTTGTCAAGTGTGTGTGATCGAAAGAAGAAGAAACATGGATTCCGAAAAGTGTTTGAAATTAATACAAATTATGGAAACGGTGTTCAAGATTTTATCTGAAAAATCGTCACCGGCAGAAATTGCAAAATGGATTCGATTCGGAACCCAAAATACCAGGCTTTTGAATAAAATCTTACGCAACAACGCCTCAACGATCGGGGAGAAGACAAGAATTTTGACTACAATTGGAATTCTGAAATCGTTGACAGTCAAATTTCAACAATTTCAAAAAGTGGGTGACGGATTACGAAGCCGACGAAGAAGCGATCGAGTACGGTGGGAAGATTTGGAGACAGCTTTCGAGAGTCGAATTCGAACGGGAGCCATTATCAATCTGCGTCATAAAGATTTGAACAGGTTTTTGGAAGATGCGAAACACCTCGTCGTTGCAAGACTGAAGAAAATTCTACGAAAAGTGGGAAGTTTAAAGGCAAACTGTGTCTTGTGTTGTAAATTCAATATAACGAAAAACGCTGAACATGTTGAGGAAATGAAATATTTTAACACCAGAAACCAAATCATCCTCCAGCCAGCTGACATACACGGGTGGTTCGAAGAGAACGTAAAGCAAAAAGTGTTGGCCAAGGTGGAAGATTTTCAAGAGAGAGACTCTGGTTGGTCGCTGACCGAAATAATCAATTTGACTGTAAATATCAACAAGTACGTGCCACTGCGAGGCGGTGTGTTCACATACACACCACTACCCAAAGATATTCAAGATAAGAAGGCTGTCGTCAACATCCGCAACGGAGACGCATATTGCTTTCTCTGGTCGGTCACCGCAGCCTTCTTTCCAGCCAACAACAATCCCAGCGAAATCACTTCGTATCCACATTTCAGCTCAGTGCTACAATACGGAGGTTTGCATTTTCCAATGTCTTGAGACCAGATTCCAAAATTTGAGAAACTTAACAAACTCTCAATTAACGTTTACGGTATAGATAGTGCGGGAAAACAAAAGCGTAGTGAAATTGTACCCATTTATTTGAGTCGAAACAAGTCTGATAAGCCTAAAATCCATCTTTTAGTAATAGAGTCTGAAAACGACGACGATGACGATGATAGTATGGAAAATATTGAAAAGAATGTAACACATCATTTTGCATGGATTCGGAATTTATCACGGCTGACATGTTCCCAAATTTCTAAACATAAATGTCGTACATGGTTGTGCGATAGGTGTCTATCACACTTCCAATCTGAAAGGTGTTTGATCAAGCACAATGCAGATTGCATGAATTTGAATAAAACCAAAGTTATCTTACCAACAGAAGAGGACAAGATTCTCAAATTTAAAAATTTCAAGCACAAAGAAACCGTTCCGTTCTGCGTTTACGCAGATCTAGAATGTTTACTGCAGCCCATACATGAAAGTTTTGGGGAAAATAGAACAATTTATCAGAAGCATCTTCCGCATAGTATAGCTTACTATCTGCATTGTGCGTATGACGATTCGCTTTCAAAATTCAAAATTAATCGCGGAGAAACTTGCATCCAATGGTTTGTGAACGAGTTAAGGGAATTGGCACTTTCGTTAGAGGGATATTACAAGACTGTTGTACCGATGGAACCACTAAATTTCAATCAGATCAACGAATTTGATTTGTCGGCGGTCTGTCATATTTGTGAAAAACCGTTTACGCCCACAGACGTGAAACATCGTGATCACTGTCATTTCACGGGAAAGTACCGTGGTGCTGCTCACCGCAGCTGTAATCTAAATTACCAAAATTCGCACACCATCCCAGTGATATTCCACAATCTTTCGGGTTACGATTCGCATTTTCTGATCAAAGCTCTGGGTACGTCATTCGAAGGTACTGTCAAACTATTACCTGTCAACAAAGAAAAGTACATTTCCTTCACTAAATTCGTTAAGGGAACGGATGTAACGTTCCGTTTCATAGATTCGTACCGTTTCATGCCTAGCAACCTCGATAAATTATCATCGTATCTGGACGATTGCCGAAAAACAATAACACGTAAATTCTGCAGTAGCTTGAACAAATTTCGGTTATTGACTAGGAAAGGTGTCTTCCCGTACGAATACATAGACAGTTGGGAGAAGCTCGAGGAGAAACATTTACCAGCCAAAGAACAGTTTTATTCAAAATTGAACGACCGGAATATATCAGACGACGATTACGCACACGCGTGCGACGTATGGCAAACTTTTAACGTCCAAACTTTGGGAGAGTATTCGGACTTGTATTTACAGACGGACGTGTTTTTACTGGCTGACGTTTTTCAAAATTTTCGACAGAATTGTTGGACGACGTACAAACTGGACCCGTTACATTACTACACAGCGCCCGGTCTGTCGTTTGATGCAATGTTAAAATGTACAGGCATCGAACTCGAGCTTCTCACCGACATAGACATGGTTATGTTTATCGAAAAAGGTATTCGTGGTGGTGTATCACAGTGTTCGAACAGATATGCAAAGGCCAACAACAGGTACATGGGAGAGGAATTCGATCCTGAGATCGAAGAATCTTATCTCATGTACTTTGACGTTAATAATTTGTACGGTGCAGCTATGAGCTTTTCTCTGCCATACAGTTCCTTCAAATGGGTATCAGACTTCAGACAATGCGACGTTCTTACCATCTCGGACGATGCAGAGTTTGGTTACGTGCTGGAGGTAGATTTAGAATATCCTGCGGAACTGCATGAAACTCATAAGGATTTACCATTGTGTCCGGAGCACTATGTACCTCCGATTTCGACCAATAAACAGCCAAAATTGACGCTTACGCTATTTTCCAAGAAAAACTACGTTGTTCACTACAGCGTTTTGAAACAATGCTTACAATTAGGCTTAAAATTACTTCGAATTCACAGAGTTCTCAAATTCAGGCAAATCCCGTGGCTCAAAAAATATATAGATTTGAATACCGATTTGCGAAAAAAATCTGACAACGAATGTGAGAAAAATTTTTACAAGCTAATGAACAACGCAGTTTTTGGCAAAACTATGGAAAACGCGCGAAAGTACAGAGATGTTCGATTGATCACCGAATGGGATAGACGGTACGGTGCGAGAGCTACCATAGCCAAGCCTAATTTTCACAGCTGCACCGTTTTCGACAAAGAGATGGTTATCGTCGAAATGAATAAGACGAAAGTCAAATTGAATAAACCATTGTATGCAGGTTTCTCCATCCTGGATCTATCTAAAACATACATCTATGATTTTCATCACAATTACATTAAGCAGAAATTCGGCAACCGAGCAAAATTAATGTACACGGATACCGACAGTTTGATTTACAATTTTACCGTCCCCGACATATACGAACACATGAAGGAGGACTTGCACAAATTCGACACGTCGGATTATCCTCTTGACAACGTTTACGGAATACCTCGAGCAAACAAAAAAGTTCTCGGCTTGATGAAAGACGAGAATAACGGGAAAATCATGTCGGAATTTGTAGGGTTACGAGCTAAATTGTACGCATTCCGAGTCTTCGGAGATGAAAAAGACAACAAACGTGCCAAAGGTGTTAGAGGATCAGCGTTAAGAAAAATAACCTTCAACGATTATTTGGACTGTGCGTTGAAACGTGAAAATCTATCCTCAAATCAGCATTTGATCATGAGTCGAAAGCATGAGGTATATACCGTAGAACAACAGAAAGTTGCACTGAGCTGGAATGACGACAAGCGGATCGTGTTTCAAAACACGACCGATACGCTTCCGTGGGGTTACAAGCCTGCACCGTAGCTTTATGAATCACCGTAATCTGTGTAGGACTTAATTTATAACTGTACCATGATGTATTATTATTATTATTATGTAGAGCTTAATTTTTTCAACTGTACCATGATGTATAAAATATTATTATGTAGCATGGTTAATAAGAACGCTCCCAAGTATAAAAAAATTTGTACAACGATGCATATGTCTGTTGATTGTCTAAAAAACAAAGATGCATACTTGTCATGTGTCGGGTATAAAATAAAGAGACACACACGTTTTTACAAAAAAATTCATTCATTCAAAAGTTACATGTCCGATTCGTTTATCCAACTGTTGTGTGTATTGTCAAAACCTAACCATTTAACGTATATTTTTCTTCCACGCTTCTTGAGCACCTTCTCCACCAGATAGATATCCGGATGCTTAACCTTGAGGAGCTCTTGTTTGTAGAAACCACCAGCGATGGGTTGATCTCGGTAGTCTTTGAGCTTGTACGTCACAGGATGAGTATTTTCCACTCGACTTATCGTGAATATTTCAGTCGTCCAATTGGGAGTTTAACCTTTCTCGAAGACATTTTTGAATTTGCTGATTCGAACTTTGTCGCCAGATTTGAATTTTGCCGATATGGTAGGTATCGCTCGAAGCCCTCCGTACGCCTGACGTAATAACAGCCTCTCGTTTGCAACGGTGACATCCGACGGTTTCATTCTTATGGTTCGGTGTTTGGTGTTGTTGTAAGCCGAAACTAAATCAGATAAGATATCGAGCCACTTAAAGCTTCCTTGCATGCTGAACCGTGTCCACATTTTACCTTTCAGCGTGCGATTGAAACGTTCACAGATCGAAGCCTTCAAATTACTGTACGTGGAGTAAAGTTTGATTCCGTAGCGTGTCATAAGCGATTCGAATTTCGAGTTGTAAAATTCCGTTCCTTTGTCGACGTGTAAATTTTTCGGCACCCGTCCTTCGACAAGCACAGATTCCATTGCCTTCGTAACATCATCTCCAGACTTGCTCTTTATCGGTACAGTCCACGCATACTTTGAAAAGATATCAATGTCTGTGAGCATGTACTTGTAACCTTTGTTTTGTCCCGCGTACGACGTCATATCAACAAGATCCGCCTGCCAGGTCTCGTCGATGCCGCGCACGTCTACACGTCGACGTGGGTAATTCCGGCGTGCAGGTTTATGCAGTTCCGTCACCAGTGCTTGCTTTTTCTCGTTCATATTCCAACGCTATTAGTCTGGTGTCCAATTTGGAAATGATTTCCGCGTTTCGAGTCGACAAGTCTCTGTCTGTTTTAAAGTCTGTGTAGAAGGTATCCAAGGCTTTCTCCGTGGTGATCTCCAAAGTTTTGATCATTTAATCGAGGTTGTCGATTTGTTTTTGCAGCACGCTGAATTTTCTTCTCAAGATTTTTAAAGTTACAGCACTGTTCGGTGCTGTGGGTTCTGCGACGTTGCACAGTCTCTTGTTCCGTATATCGTAATGCCCATCCGCTGTTATTTGAAACCCGACACCCGGAGGACCGCGAGTGCTCGCAGCTGTGTTTTTATTCAGCTGACGTCCAAATACGTCGATGCTCATCTCGTAAATGATTGCAGAGTCGACGAGAATTGGCTAATAAATGATTCCGGCTTCCCGCAATTCTTCCAGAATCGACATAATTTTATTGTTGTGACTTGTATTCCCAGCTGCTTGAGATGCCAGGAGTAAACGAAGACGTTCCACCAGCTCGTTAGCGTCGTCCCAGAAAATATAATCTGTTTTAACACCTTGTCGAGTAACCCAAGCCTGAGGTAGCAGAACACCTTTGCCCGTACGCTTCGACATCTGTGACAACGGTGATACGTCTTCGCCTGACGTAGAAATATTCAGCAGCTCAGCAATTAAATGTTTGAATTTGACGCTCTGAGCGTTTCGGATAGGCTCGGTGGCGCTATAGTACTTTCTGTGAGCATTTGTTGCGAGAAGGATATTTCTGTAATTCTCCCTGTCGTTGCGGGTAACGTGAGCGCTGTTGGGCATCTTTTTAAACAGTAGCTCCAGCAGTCCTTGAGTTTTCGGATAGAGCGTGTTGCCTATGCGAATGGAATCGCGCTCGAAGCTTATCGATGAATCACCAACCATCAGCCCGGCAGTAGAAAGACTCCGTACCCCGTACACGGTATCCAACTCCTGCTGTCTTTGTTTATCGTTGAGCATCTCAAGATATTCATCCTCTGATCTCACCGACGATTCCGTGACGGTTTGATCCTCTTCCTCTGCAGTTGCAAAAGAATCTTCTGCTTCCATTTCGTTCTTCGGCTCATCCTTCATTTCAGTTTTGAGTTCTTCCTTCACCTCTTCCTTGACAAGTTTCGTGCCTCGAGAAACATTGACTAATTCCTGCAGCGGGGTTACCACAGGTTTGAAGACATCCTTCATTGTTTCCTGCAGCGACTCTTTTCCCGTCTTGAGGATTCTGTGCTTACGACGAATCGCATTACTCGCTTGAGCGATACGATGCAAGACTTCTTTTTCCTTACGAATTTCCTGCATGTTGACACAACTAGTTCTGGAAAGCTACTGTTCCGTCGTCTTCGAAGATCGTGTATTTTATTCTTTTGTCATGTTTATGAAATTGTCAAAACCTCTCCTATACCGACCATTACCGAGCTCTCTATCCTTGTCGATCACTACGAAGCCATATTTGTCACTGTTCCAGCACGCCGCACACAAGTCTTTAAACTCTACGTACGACATATCGGTGTTTACATGATCGTTGTACACATGTCTCAGATTCATCTCGTCTTGTTTGAATAAGACCAGCAGGTTGGTGTTGTCGCGCACGAGATGCTTAAGGATTCGAGCGTACGTCTGACAAAGATAGAAACAGTCTACGTCGTGATGTCTACCCATACAAAAGTACGCGCGTATGTTATCCTGCTTCTCGCACGCTACGTCATCGAATATCATGATCGAGTTAGGTTGCGTCTCGTTCGGTGCAATGACGTGCTCATGCTCGTTAAAGGGGTAATACTCAACACCGTCGACATTTTCGAGCACTTGACTCAGAAACTTGTATTTCGGCTGATTGAGAGATTTTGAGTAAACGTACAGGTTTTCGAACCTCAAGCCGTTCGGATGCGTTATAAGCGCAAATAATGCGTTGGTTTTGCCACAGTTGGATGGTCCGCAGAATACCGCACGTACACTACTCGGCAACAATTCGCCATTACGTTTTTCCCGTTTTGTACTCTGCTGCGTAAATTTGTCAAAATTCATCACGGGCAGCTTGGCCGATTGTGTCTCGAACCTCATCTCAAACGTGACTGGCTGGATTTTTCCATAAATGCATCGTTTATAACAACTTTCTCTCAGTCGCGGAGCGGACATGATTGTGCACACACGTGATCGTAAGCGATCGTCAAAAAAAGCGATCAAGTGGGAAAGGTTTAGTAAATAGCATTATCAACAAACTTCCGATCGAGTTGCATGTTCCCGGTTACCAGTACTGCGGTCCTGGCACCAAGTTGTCGAAAAGACTTGCGAGAGGCGATTCCGGCATCAATCCTCTCGATGCAGCGTGTAAGGAACACGATATAGCGTATTCGAAAAATCGTGAGAACCTTGAAGCTAGAAGCGTTGCGGATAAAATATTAGCCGAAAAAGCCTGGAAACGGGTTCTCGCAACGGACGCAAATTTGGGTGAGAAGGCAGCCGCTTGGGCTGTAGCTAACATGATGAATGTGAAAACAAAGTTAGGCATGGGGTATCGAAAACCTAAGAACGTTTTCTTGAACAAAATCATACGAGCGGCAAAACAGTATATGATTCCAAGCTATGACGCGAAAACGAGCATCAAGTCTGCACTCAAAGGTGCTCGAGAAGCTGTGAAAAAAGAAGGTGGTAAACATAAAGTTCGATCACCGCGCGTTCTACCGGTACCCTCAAAAGTTGGAGGATTTCTACCTTTTCTCATACCTATTTTTGCCAGTCTCAGCGCTACGGGTGCGTTAGCGGGAGGTGCTGCGGGTATAGCAAAGGCTGTAAACGATGCGAGCGCGGCTAAACGAGAATTGGAGGAAAGCAAACGGCATAACAAAACGATGGAAGCGATCGCCTTAGGTAAAGGTCTCCATCTCAAACCTTACAAAAAGGGTTTCAGTCTTCATCTTTCAAAAAACTAAATGTCAAGCTACCACGCCGAGCGTTGACCAACTGGGATTTGCTGAAGTATGCAAGAATCATGAAAATTCCATACTTCCGAGGTGTCTTTATGCGCAACGAAATGCCCAAAACCGGGCCGCGTAAAAACGAAACAGCTGTAGTCAATCTCGACAATAAAGATGGTCCTGGGACACACTGGGTTGCGTATAAGAAACGCGGCAGCGATGTAGTTTACTTCGACAGTTTCGGTCATCTTCAACCGCCGTTAGACCTCGTGAAATATCTCGGTGTTGGTAGCGTTGAGTACAACGACGAAAGGTATCAAGATTACGGTACATTCGATTGCGGACACTTGTGTCTGAAATTTCTAAGCGATAAGCTATATAAACATGACACGTAATTTAATAACGTCAGTCGAGCACTCGCAGTCATGGATGATTCGTTTACATTAACGATATCGGGAACGTCGTCGATTCTCGAAGCGCAATATTTTCCTCCGATCGAACTTGCTCTGAACAAAAATTATGTTCTCGGTCTCGTTGAACTGTTAACCTTCAATTCCATTCCCAACGTCGATGTCGGTCGCAATAAAATTTACGTAGCCGACAAGGTAGTCACTATATCCACTGGCAGCTACGAAATTGAGGATATTGAAAAGTATGTTCAAGACGCGTTAAAAAATACCGGCATTGAAATCAGCATAAAGCCTAACAATAATACGTTACGCAGTGAAATCAAATGTAACCATATCGTAGATTTGGAACCTGAGGATTCTATTGGTCAGCTTCTCGGATTTACACCGCGCGTATTGGCAGCTAACCAAACTCACCATTCGGATATGCCTGTAACTATTCTCAAGGTTAACACGTTGCAAGTCGAATGCAGCATTACAACGGGTGCCTACGTCAATGGACATAAAGTGCATACTATTCACGAATTTTTCCCTATCGTTCCACCGGGATATAAGATCGTGGAAGTACCGTCGCACGTCATTTACCTTCCGATCACCGTCAAGACCATAGATCACGTACAGCTTCGGTTAGTCGATCAAGACGGAGATCTGGTTAATTTTCGCGGAGAAGTTATAACTGTGAGACTGCACATCAAATCGCAATAAAAGATGGGTATTGTATATAACAGATTGACCAAAAAGAGTTATATCAGTAAGTCAGCATGTCCCGATCAAGTCAGTCATCGATCGATTCCCGAACCGCTAACACGTTGAAACGTAGAGTTCCTGATAGCTCTGGGTCTAAAGCTGACACCTTTTGGAAAAGGAATTTCCGACAAATAAAACTGCGATTCTGCTGTTTCGTTGTATGCTACGTACCATGGAGGAGGAAATCTTGAGCATTCAAACACCTGTCGTCTTTGACGAATCAATCGCACACCAAGAAGTACACGCACACAAACCGTACGCATCGTCAACTTTCAACAACAGCGATGAGATTCGAATCACCGTTCAGCATCAGGATTTATGCGTATTACCGAGCAAGAGTTCGCTGCATATCTCTGGAAAATTGCTCAAATCGGACGGCACCGCAGCAGCGATCACAACTTTGGTCAATAACGCCATCTGCCATTTGTTCGAAGATGTACGGTACGAACTCAACGCCGTAGAGATTGATAAATGTAAAAACGTTGGTCTGACCAGCCTGCTGAAAGGTTTCGCTTCGCTCAACCCTGGTCAAAGTTGGCTTATGGAAAATGCTGGATGGCTCGATGTTCAGGAAACGAAAAAATTAACTGATGCCGATGGTAACTTTGACGTAGTTATTCCCTTGAGCATGATATTGGGCTTCGCTGAAGACTATCGCAAGATCGTCGTTAACGCGAAACACGAGCTGATTCTTACAAGATCAAAAAGTGATTTGAATGCCATCGTTCAAAATCAAGACGAAGACTTTAGAATCGTGATCGATCAGGTGGAATGGTTAGTACCCTACGTGAAGCTCTCGGATCAACGAAAAATCGCACTGTTGAATTTCATTGAGAAAGATACACCAGTCTCCATGAGCTTCCGCAGTTGGGAGTTGTACGAATATCCTTTGCTACCGGCAACCACGAAACACGTTTGGACTGTGAAAACGTCCACCCATTTGGAAAAACCGCGATTTGTCATGCTCGGTTTTCAAACGAATCGAAAAAACAAAGCCGGCAAAAATGCCAGTCATCTTGATCACTGTAATATTACTGACGTCAAGCTCTTCTTGAATTCCGAGTATTATCCGTACGGTAACCTGAACTTGGACATGAGTCACAATCGCTTTGCATTACTGTACGAGATGTACGCAAACTTTCAAGCCACCTATTACGGCAAAGAACCCGAGCCTCTGTTGACGAAGAGCGAATTTCTACAGTACGAACCTTTGATTTTCATCGACTGTTCGAAACAAAACGAGGCTCTGAAATCTGGACCGGTAGATATTCGTATCGAATTTGAGGCGAAGAATAACTTTCCTACCGGTACATCTGCCTACTGCTTGATTTTACATGATCGTATAATTGAATATAACCCGCTGAGTGGTGGGGTGGGAAAATTGGTATAAAAACCTTGAACGTTGTGACAAATCGATTCAGTATTCTTTCACGATGGAGTTCATAGTTGACGTACAAGGATTCAGAAGACAGGGTTCCGGTTTTACACCAAAAGAGTTGGCAGTTGTGTCACTCGACGAAGAGGCCAACCCGTCAATTTTTCTCTTCGAACCTCCGTACGATTGGAATTGTTTACGTGCTCCGTTCGAAAGCAACAATTCGTGGCTGTCACGGAATTATCATGGACTATCCTGGGAAGGTGGTGATTTACCTTTCGAGAAGCTCGACTTCACCATCGAATGTACGCCGCTGCGTGAGGCTTCAACAGTTTACGTAAAAGGTTTGGAGAAGAAAATTTGGCTGCAGAAACTTCTGGGTGAAAAAGTTGAAGTCGTTGAAATGATGGATTTGAGTTGTCCGTCGTTGCAGAAGTTGAATGAAATGTCGGACACGAATTCAAACTGTACGCATCACGCTATATTACGTTCAAACAGTGCAGCCCAAAACGTATTGTTACTGCGAAATTTTTTACTCAAACACAAAAGACAATCGGTATCTCCTCGAACAGTTATTCATTCTCATTGTCTAAAGCATGGGTGCGATACCGTTGAGTAAGAACACTCATACATTAGCATTACGAATTTCATGTAAAACTGTAATCTTGAGTTGTTTTCTTCAATAAAATATTTTGCATCGCCAATAACAACCGTTTATTCAGAACCTCTGTCCCGCTAGTTAAGAGTTTATTTCAGAACCTTCCAGAATTCAAAGTCGCACCGCAATCTGTTGTCCGCAGGCCGCTCGCCGTCAAGTCGAAACTCGTCGAACGATTCCGAGTATTGTTTGTCTCAAATTCAACGTCGCACCGAAATCCTTTGACCGCGTGCCGCTCACCGTCGGACGATTCCGATACAATAAATTCTATTAATATTTTTTCGAATGTGAAATTTTCGCTCTGGGGGTAAACTATTAGCGTGAAAGTTTACGGATCGTCATCGGCATTCCCTGTCTATCTAATTGCGATGTCACCATCCGGTCGATTAACGTAAAAGAATGTATTCGAAGTACGTGGAAAATATTATTTTTCGCCTGGGGCAAACTATTGGCTTGGGGGTAAGCTATTAGCGTGAAAGTTTACGGATCGTCATCGGCATTCCCTGTCTATCTAATTGCGATGTCACCATCCGGTCGATTAACGTAAAAGAATGTATTCGAAGTACGTGGAAAATATTATTTTTCGCCTGGGGCAAACTATTGGCTATATATCAAAAAAAATCATGGCTGCCGTCAAAATGGCCGCCATCAAAAATGGCCGCCGTCAAAATGGCCGCCATCACAAAATCAAAATTGCCGCCATCAAAAATGGCCGTCGTCAAAATGGCCGCCATCAAAAAATCAAATTTGCCGCCATTACAAAATCAAAATTGCCGCCATCAAAAATGACCGCCGTCAAAATGGCCGCCATCACAAAATCAAAATTGCCGCCATCGAAAAAATCAAAATGGCCGCCATCAAAAAAATCAAAATGGCTGCCGTCGAAATGACCGCTATTTTCAAAATGGCCGCCGTGGGCACATCAGCCGGTAACGTCACATGGTTACGTCACCTGGTTATGTATTCGAAGTAGGTGGAAAATATTATTTTTCGCCTGGGGCAAACTATAGGCGGACTGGTCGGCTTGGTCGGTAAAGAAGGTGTTTCTATCCAGAACCCCCCTTGCTTATCTACTTCTATTGTCTTGCAATTACTTTTGGTCCTCCACGTATCCTCCTTGTGTTGTCTCTTCTATTTTAATAATTGAGCTCGCCGAAATCCTCATTCAATTATTTATTCATTAATGGTAAATTTATGAAAGGAAATTTAGGTATTGGTTCCTCAAACCAATTGGCGCCCAACGAATTTCTAGAATTAATTAACTAACTAGCCTAGAGCCCTGTCAGCCGACGGACCACGGCCGCGGCAGGTGGTGTGTATTTTTATTTAATACTCGTCAAATTGTCTTCGTAAAAGTACGCCGTCTCAGTGCATAATTGCAAATACATTAGAAAAAGTGCAAAAAAGAATTTTGCCGGGCATAGGTTTCGTGTGCGCGGAGACAGAGACAGAGTAAAATCAGTGAAGTGCGTAGTGAAGATACACACCTATAGGTTTCGCAAGAGTCAGTGTATAAAGTATAAACGTTCGCGAGTGAGTGCGTGGTCGAATACACAGAATGCATACGAGCACACGAATACAGACAAAGTATATATGGCATATACGGTGTAACATAGTGTACACAAAAATCTAAAAAAATTTTTTTATACATGCGTACAAATGATTACAAACCGTACATACGTACAAATACACAAAGTGAAAATTTTTTCCGAGTGACCGTTTAGAAAAATGGGTGGGGTAATCACAGAGGCGTCTACAACAGACCAAGTAGACAAAAATACAAAAAAAGAAGAAATTATTGATAATCCAGAACACGAAAGTTCTGGAAGCAAGGATACAGAAGTAATTACAAACCTGTCCCAGTTTTTGTACCCTGAGGACATGAGTACAGACAAGGAATTTTTGCAAGTAGATAAGTTTGATTTAACGCAATTCAAATGAAAGCATTGGTTACAGCAATTAGAAGGGACATTTTTGATCTCAAAAATAGAGGGAGAAGAAAGTCCGTCGTATCTATTACATCACATTGGAACAAAGAATTTTTCGACGTTGTGCGATTTCATGGACGATGCAGACGTTTGCAAACAGAAGTACAAAGGTGTAACTGAGAAATTAAAGGAATTATTTGAGCCAGAAGTTGTTGAAATCGCAGAAAATTTCAAATTCAACACTGGAAAGCAACAACCAGGTAAGAATACTCAAGATTTTGTTACAAGTTCAAAGAAGATGAGCCAGTCATGCAATTTTGGAACATTTTTGAAAACGGCTCTTAGAAATCAATTTGTTCATGGTATAGCAAGCAATCGAGTAAGAAAAAGGCTGCTAGAAACAAAAGACTTGACCTTGGATAAAGCCCTACAGATAGCTTCATCCATGGAATTGTCACAAAAGGAAAATACTGATTTGAATGACAAGAGCAATAATAATAAACATTCCGTACATGCCGTAGGTATCAGGAAAGGAAATGTTTCAGCAAATACAGAACAGTACAAGGAAAATAAAAATTACGCTAACAAGAAGACTCCTGGATTTCAACGGGACAGACAAGGATCAAGTTCTTAGAAGAGTGGAAAAAAAAGTGATTTTTGTTGTTACCGTTGCGGTAATACCGAGCCCTTAGCTCCGGTTTGTACCTTACCTCGAAATATAACGTGCAATGCATGCGGAAGGCAAGGTGATCTAAGTAAAGTTTATTTTAGGAATAAAAATCATTCAGCGCACGAAGTAGAAGAATTGTTACAGGTGGAACATCCTGAATTTCGAGAAAAATTCTATATTACCATTCAAGCAAATACAGTTATGATAGAATTTGAAATTGATAGCGGAGCTGCAGTCCCCTTATGTGAAAAGAACAGGCAAGAAGATATTTCAAAGGTACTACAGTTTTCAAGACAGACGTGAAATTGATTATTGACATTGAAAGAAAACCACTAATGGGCCAAGAATGGATTCGCCCTTTACTTGAAGTGTATGAAGGAAATATATTTTCAGCTTTAGCAGAAATAAAAGAAGTAGAGTCGGTATAAAATTTTGATGAAAATATTCGAGAATTATTAGAAAAGTAGGATAAAATTACAAGAGATGATATGAGTAAAATTGAAAATTTGCAGGCGAATTTGGTTTTAAAAAAGGATGCGAAGCCAGTTTTTGCCAGGGCACGTACAGTCCCATTTAAGTTGTTGCCTTCATTAAATAAGGAATTGGATTTTTTAGAAAAAGGAAAATATAATTCAAAAAATTGAAACTTCAGAATATGCTACCCCATTAGTTACAATTTTAGAGAGAGATATTTCGGTGAGCGTTGGTGGAGATTTCAGTATAACCATGAATCCACAATTGATTATTGATGATTATCACCTACCAACGGTATATGAACTGTTTTCGGATCTTGCTGGTAGTACGGTATTCTATAAGTTGGATTTGAGACAAGCGTACTGACAATCAAAGTTTACTGAGGAAAGTGCAAAGTTATTAGTACTAAATACCCATAGAGGGTTGTACAAATGCAAGCGTCTGTGGTGCGGCGTTGCATCTACAGTAGGCATATGGCAAAGAACAATGTAAAGCATTTTCGCAAGCATTTCGAAGATAAGAATTCTGATTGATGACATGATAGTAGGTGGTACAGGTAGAAAAGCGTTACTTGAAACTCTAGATAAGGTTTTTGAAATTTTAAACAAGTAAAATTGATCGATTAAACGAACTTACCTGTAAGTGATGTTCAATCGTAATTGTATGTAGGGCCTCTTCCGAAGAGATCACTTGGTAGTCCTCCACACTGTGCCGATATTACCATTCATTCAAAGTTAAAATTACGAGACAGTGGCTCCCCCGTGCCCTCGCGGTGGCCGCCCTCGGATCATTGTTCTAAGTCTCTGTCGTAACGTGTATGGGGCTGATTTCAATCAGCTGTGGGAAGAAAGAGAAAAACGTATTTTCCGGGGGGGACTGATCTCTTCGGAAGAGGCCCTACATACAATCACGATTGAACATCACTTACAGGTAAGTTCGTTTAATCGATCAATTGTATTTCGTGCCTCTTCCTCGAGATCACTTGGTAGATGTTTAAAGCTACGTTACGACTCAACCCCATGTAATTCACGCTCAACTCAAAGTTTACATGGTTCATATGGCGTGAACGAAATTTCTACACTTATATGATGAGTTTTTTTTCTTATTTTGTTAGGTAAAAAGGAATTTGTGCTTACACTCAACGACGTCGAGGTTACAGACCTGCTTTTATAAACTTAATATAGCTTTGGCAAATGCCTTCTGTTCCTCTACGATATTGAGATCGTAAAACTTTGCGAAGGTCTTAGACTCTTTCGTCCAGCCTGCCGTTGCTCTAATTGTGTCTATGTTGACGCCCACGCGTTTTGCCGCAGACGTCGACGCGTGACGAACACTGTAAGCTCCAAAACGGTCAGTATCGATCGCGCTCTCTTTTAAAACTTTTTTGATCCATTTGCTTAGGGTCTGCGTGCCCACTGCCTTATGCGGTCTTTTGAACGATAAAAATAGGGTTTCAGTGTCTCCACGAATTTTTTGTGTCGCTTTTAAATAATCAAGTAGCGTTCGAGCAGCGTAAATCTCTTTTTTCTCGAAAAACGGTAGGGTCAGTAAAGGCTGTTTTCTCTTCGGCCCAGACGCTTGATTTGGGCGGGTATCTTAATATCTATTTTTTCCTCTGATAAAGTTATCTCATTAATATTGATCAACGATAATGTTTGTATCCTATGACCCATCACTAGGGCTAGCAGCGTCGCTAGTTTGCTGGAAAGCTTCTCTAGTGTGATATTGTCGTTGGGTGTCCACGTGGCGAGAAGTTGGAGTACAATCTTCGGGTCCCAGGTAGCATTATACTTGGGTAGTTGTGGACGAAGCTTGTAAGCCTTTGCATATCCTTTTGATCCCTAGATCCTCTGCGGTCCTAGGGCCAAATATAAACGATAGAGCCGATCTATAACAGTTAATCGTCGTATACGACGCACCGTTGAGGAATTCTTCGGCGAGGAAGTCTTGGAGTTCCGTGAAGTTCATCGCTAAGGGGTCCAAACTCTTTCGAGTACAAAACCGACGCCATTTTTTGATTGGACATTCGTACTGCCTCAGCGTTAAATCGGCGACTGAAGCCAAGGCGATTGTTGCTGCTTTCTCAGAGAGTCCTCTCATTGTTAACGCCTTTTTGATAAAATCCCTGCTAGCAACGACAACTGTGGCCACAGTGGATGGGGTTCCCTGTTGGAGGAGCGCAGCAAATTAATGTCCGGTTCAAATCTTAAGGGTTTCGATTCCGTCATGCTCATGAACAACGGGTACCAGGCTTGCGATGGCCAGTCTGGTACTACTAGGATTCCCTGCGAATCTTCTTGTTCAATTTTCCTTAGTACTCTTATAATCACCGAGAAGGGAGGGAAAGCATAAAAGAAGTAACGCGCCCAATCAATCGTAAATGCGTCGACTGCGATCGATCCTGGATCTTTTTTCCATGAAATGTAAGTGTTACATTTCTTGTTAATTCGACTGGCAAACAAATCTATCTCTGGACTGCCCAATATTTTCTGAATTTTTTGAAAGGCTTTTCCTGATAACGCATATTCCGTTTCGGGCTCCAGTCGTCTAGATTCTAAATCTGCCTCAGAGTTCTCTTTAGACTGAATATACGATGCAAAGAGCCAAATGTTGCGGCGTTCGCACCAAATCCACATCTTTTTCGCCGCTTCGCTTAATTTTTTACTGCCTATACCACCCATACGATTAATGTATGAGATTGCTGTCGTATTATCAATCCTCAATAAGACATTGCAGTTTTTTAAGTTTTTAAGCTTTTTAGTGCGAAAAAGGCCGCTAGTAACTCTAAGTAATTTATGTGAAATTTCCGTTCCTCCTGAGACCAAAAACCGTAGGTTCTGTCTTTTTTACAACACGCTCCCCATCCCGTTAATGAAGAGTCCGAAAATATTTCCAAGGCGAATTTAGAATTGCGTATTGGCTCAACGACCTTAAATATGTTGTCTTTCCACCACTCGAAGTCGGCCTTCAGCTCACGGTTTATCTCGATAACGGCTTCGTAATTGTCATGACACTTCTCTAGTGCTTTAACTTTCTCCCTTTCAAAATTCTTTGCACATACCCGAACATATGTCGCCGCCTGGCAACAAAAACCGAGAGATCCAATAAACGAAGCAAATTCTCGAATTCTACATGTTTTGATCCCTTGATATTTACGAATTAGTTTTGACATGCTTGCCCATTTCTCCGTCGGCAATTCGATTTGCATTTTTTCGGAATTCAGACACAAGCCTAAAAAGGTACATTTTTGCGATGGGGACAGCTTGCTCTTCTCGTAGTTAACCACGAAGCCAAGACTTTCTAGCAATGATATTGTTTTTTCCGCATTGTTTAAACAATATTTGGCCGAGTTGCCAAATCGTAATAAATCGTCGAGAAAGATAACGGACATAAACCCTCTTTTCCGTAGAAAAGTGACTATGGGTTTCATTAATTTCGTGAATATTAACGGCGCGCAGTTTAAGCCAAACGGTAAAACCGTGAACTCAAATAATTGACTTCGAAATAAAAACCGTAAGTATTTCCTATGTTCAATCGCGATAGGCACGAGATAATACGCGTCTTTTAGATCTACCGTCGCCATGAAGCATCCGCGATACGTAAGCCTTTGCGCCGTCCTGCCATTTTCCATCTTAAAATGCGCTGCTTCTATAAACTCATTAAGAGGTTTAAGATTTAGCATTAGACGACTGGAGCCATCCGATTCAGGTGTTAAGAAAATTCTCGATATAAACTGACCATCTTCAACGCCACATTTACGAATTGCCCCTTTTTGCAATAGCTTATTTATTTGCTCCGTAACGGCTTCGATATCGGTATTCGACCACGAAGGTTCGCAAGGTGGTTGCTTTTGACGAATTTCAGTTTTGAATGGAATTTTAAAACCTGCGATGGTGTCTAGAATAAACCCATCAGACGTGACTGTTTTCCAGTTTTCAGAAAAATGCTTCAGTCTACCAGCCAAAAAACTCACCTCCTCTAAATGCGTTTCTTGTGTGTTCTGTTGTTCGCTGAGTACGACCTGCGGGGAGAGGGCTGGTACTGCTTGGATTGCCCGCCCCACGACTTCCTCTGTGGTGGTCGTGATTGCACATATTTCCTGTTCGCCTGTTGAAGCGGGCCCTTCGTGTTTTTTGACGCGTGTCTGGCAACGTTCTTTTCCGGCAGTTTAAACTCCTTGCTGGACTTCTCGAGGAGTTTCGCCGCTTTCACTTGTTCCTCGAGTTGTGCACCGAAAAGAAACTGATCCACCTCCGCCGTTTTGAGCGTTTCCCCCAACGAAGGTCGGATGTTAGCCATCATCAGTGATCGTCGTGTTAAGGTTTCGTCTCTTTGTAAATCGACGAGGAGCCTGCAGCTGTCGCTTACTTTTTCGATTAGTTCAATCGAATTCACCTCTTCCTTATTCACGAGACGAGATAGGATCGAGCTCAACACTCCTACGCAAACCGCGACCTTTTCTTGTTTTTCGACAAGTCGGTAATCTCGAGCAGAAACCGACTCATGTACGGAAGCCTTTATCCCTAAGTTAAGCGTTGGCGCTTCGAGGAATGTGATGTTCGCCGGGTAAGGATGTTTGGTCAGCAGGTCTGCTTTTACGTCCTTTGGCAACCCATCTTTGTATATTTCCTCCCAGCGAATCTGTATATCTTTGTGGACAGGCTCCCCTAATTTTTTGTCCGTTCGTAATCGTTTACCGATGGCGAGTAACATGTCTTCTCCCAGCGTCACGTCCTCTCTTACCGACGGAGCGTCCTGGCCGCCCGCGTCTTCTGCTGGCATTTCTGGAGGGGCCTGGTTGAGGTTATGAACCTCGGCCGGACCTGTATTCTCTTGCTCCTGCCTAACATCGCCTGAGCCAGAGTGGGAGCGGACACGAGAACGGGAGCGAGTGCGAGGACGCGACTGCAAACTGTCGTGTGAGCGAGAGCGATCACGAAAACGCAAGCGAGAGCGCGAGCGTGAAGCTTCACGTTGGCTCGATGCATAAGAGCACGATCGTCTCTCTCTCTTCTTCTCATTCTCCTTATCGCTTATCTCGCCGCTACCCTCACTGCTGCTAATGCTGGATGACGATGAGTTGTCATTATCTACGATTGGGAGAAAGAAAAAACATTCGCTCATTCAGAATGCGAATCTATATCCCTCGGATAAAAGATAAACGCTCATTGTATTTAGCAGTCCTGAACTGCTGGGGGCGTGGGCCTGACCCGTCCCCCATTATTCATAAAATTCTACGCCTTACGTAGGTTTACTTCTTTTCTCTCTCTCTTTTTCCCTCTTTTTTTTTTTGACCCTCTGGTCTAACCATCGAGCATGATGAGAGAGGTAACGAGAGCGGTGACGTCGTTTCGTCAGGCTCGTCGTTGCATTGGTGTTGTGTTGAGCTGTAACAAATTTGAGGTTAACTTACGTTTCCTATGGTGTTTTCGCTTTTTTTTTTCCGCATCTTCCTCTCGAGCCGTCTTATACGGTCTCGAAGGTTTCTTTCTTCGTTCTTCCCCATTTCTTCTTCTTTTCTTTTTTTTTTTAATAGATGTTTAAAGGAAAACTTCACGAAAGGGTGTGGTTCCTTCGGCACCAGAATGAAGAATGAGCTACTATCCGAGGGCGGCCACCGCGAGGGCGCGGGGGAGCCACCGTCTCGTAATTTTAACTTTGAATAGGTGGTAATATCGGCACAGTGTGGAGGACTACCAAGTGATCTCGAGGAAGAGGCACGAAATACAATATTAAAATGAATGTGAATAAATGTCAGTTTCTGGACACGGAAAATACATATTGCGGATTCAGGATAGATAGATCCGGGTTACATAAAATGAATAAAAAGATTACGGCAATAGAAAATATGTCAAAACCGAAAAATCAATCAGAAGTACGCGCATTTATTGGGTTCATAAATTATGAAAATCGTTTTATTCAAAACGCAAGTACGTTAATGAAGCCATTGTACGAATTACTACAAAATGACAAAAAATTCGTTTGGCCTGAAGAATGTGAAAATAATAGAAAATAGAATTGAAGTGTATCACAATGATATATTGAATGAATTACCAGTTGCAGCTAAAGAAATTATTAAAGAAAATAAAAACGATACGAAAATAACTGAAATAATACAAATTTCAAGGTCAGGCAAGAAATTTAGCTCCAAAGATGTATGGAATTGCAATATAAATGATTTTTGCTTAGAAAATGATATGTTGATGTGGGGTCATCAAGTATTAACTCAGGAAAATTTAAGAGGTAGAATCTTAAAGGAATTGCACGTAGGCCATTTTGGAGTAGTGAAGATCAAGAATCTAGCCAGCGGGTATTGCTGGTGGCCAAATATGCAAGGTAATATCAAAGAATTAGCTGAAAACTGTTTTGAATGCAATATGAATGAAAATAATCCTGTGAACGAAAGTAAGCATATTTGGGAACCAACAGATCACCTTTCGAAAGAGTGCACGTTGATTATGCTGGTCCTTTTTATGGAAAATGGTTTTTCATAATGGTAGATGCGTATAGCAAGTGGCCAAAAATTCATATCGTTAAAAACATGACGGCCGGTACAACTATAGAAAAATGATAAATTTTTGGAACGTTCGGTTTGCCCAAAATCATGGTGCCAGATGATAGAAGCACATTTACGTCGGCTGAATTTGAAAAATTTCTAGAAAAAAATTTAATTCAATCAAAACTTACAGCACCATGTGATCCTTTAACAAATGGCCGAGCTGAACGATTCGTAATCAACAGTAATTTAATTTTCTCTTTCGGTGTGACGTATCGGCGGAGTTAAAGCATCTCTATTCCTTAGTTTTCTAGGACTATGTTGACAATTTACATTTGTAACTTTTGGTATCTTTTTCTTTGTCTGTTTGACACAAATTTGTTCATTTCACTCAACAAAGTAATCAAACTCCTCTACTTAATTCAAATTTCGCATTCTAGTCTTTTCGCCTGCTTTAGCTACTTGATTCAGATGTGGTTTCCAAACACGACCATCGTCTAATTCAATGAGACGATGTAATAAAGCAGTTCTTTTTTCTATTGTGCCATACTCCCATTTTCGTGTACCGATGTAGTTTCTCGCAATTACTCTCTCTCCTCGCTCGAAACTCTTTAAATTTTCATTATTGTATTCCTTAATTTCTGAGTTTTCAGCTCAAACTGGGGTTAGAGTCACAAGAGCGCGAAGAAGCAGTTGCTCAGTGATCGGCATACTAGAAAGACCAATTCCACAATTACACCAATAATAATTAATAAGACGCCACGTGCTAATTGTAATTATAGCCTATGAATGAAGGTAAAGTTCTTGTTCATTGAACTATTGCACACATAATTAAGAGAAAAAAACCCACAAACACAACAATTATTAAAAAAAAAAAAAAAATAGCCAAATGCCTCGTCATATAATAAGTGACGCGCATGAATAGATTAACGAGATTCCCACTGTCCCTATCTACTATCTAGCAAAACCACTGCCAAGGGAACGGGCTTGGAAAAATTAGCGGGGAAAGAAGACCCTGTTGAACTTGACTCTAGTCTGGCATTGTAAGGAGACATGAGAGGTGTAGCATAAGTGGGAGGTGGCATCATCGCCGGTGAAATACCACTACTTTCATCGGTTCTTTACTTACTCGGTTAGGCGGAGCGCGTGCGTCGAGGACTTTCGTCCCGGCTGTCACGGTGTTCTAGAGCCAAGTGTGTAAGAGTAGCGTGAGGCTGCGGCCGATCGTCGATCATACTCCCGCGTGGTCCAATTCGAGGACACTGCCAGGCGGGGAGTTTGACTGGGGCGGTACATCTGTCAAAGAATAACGCAGGTGTCCTAGAGCCAGCTCAGCGAGGACAGAAACCTCGCGTAGAGCAAAAGGGCAAAAGCTGGCTTGATCTCGATGTTCAGTACGCATAGAGACTGCGAAAGCACGGCCTATCGATCCTTTTGGCTTGAAGAGTTTTCAGCAAGAGGTGTCAGAAAAGTTACCACAGGGATAACTGACTTGTGGCGGCCAAGCGTTCATAGCGACGTCGCTTTTTGATTCTTCGATGTCGGCTCTTCCTATCATTGCGAAGCAGAATTCGTCAAGCGTTGGATTGTTCACCCACCAATAGGGAACGTGAGCTGGGCTTAGACCGTCGTGAGACAGGTTAGTTTTACCCTACTGATGACTTGTCGTTGCGATAGTAATCCTGCTGAGTACGAGAGGAACCGCAGGTTCGGACATTTGGCTCACGCACTCGGTCGAGCGGCCGGTGGTGTGAAGCTCCCATCCGTGGGATTATACCTGAACGCCTCTAAGGCCGTATACTCTCTAATCAAAGGAAGCAACGATATTTCCAGGAGTCTCGTGGGTCGAAAGGCTCAAAACAATGTGACTTCACTAGGTGGCCGGTCCACGGACCGGTCGTCGTACGAGCCCTGTTTGCCGGGAGAGGTCTTCGGCCTTCGTCGGGATCTTCCCGCTCGTCGGTCTGGCCTTGAACGGTCGGTCATGGGTCATCTAGTTCTATGTCGAGACTCGGAATCGTCTGTAGACGACTTAGGTACCTGGCGGGATGTTGTACTCGGTAGAGTAGTTACCACGCTGCGATCTGTTGAGACTTAGCCCTTGGCTTGGGAATATATCTTGTCGGTTGGACGAGGCCCCGATGTTCGTGTTTGCAGAGCTGGCTCGATGCTGATCACGCGACGCGTCGCTCGTCCTGTGTCGAACGAGTCACGGGTGGACTGGCGCGGCCGTGCTCTGCTCGATGAGCGTGTGCGATGGCAATGCGAGTGCGTGGACTCAGAATAAAAAAAATTTCCCGTACCCGTTGCCACTTGAGATATACACGTGTTACGTGCGGAACGGTCTCGCACGCGACTATTCAACCCTCTACGAGAAGCCTAGAGACTTATGTTCATTTTTAGGTGGATAAGTAGATGATCGTCCTCTACAGGGCGATCCTGGAAATTGGGTGGAGAATTTATTATCAATATCATTAGAAATGATTATGGAATACAAGCTTCAATGAATACACAAATGAAAGTAGTAAGCGAAAATGTGAGACGAGGAAGCAGCGTTACGAAATGTTCCGAACCTAGATGTTTACACTCTCACACTTACCCTTCGGTGGTTACAATTCCGAATCCGCAGAATGGCTCACACACACCATTACACTCACATACGATTAACTCTACACGTCTCCAAGGAGTTCGTGGCACAGCTTTTAACACTCAATGTCTTGCTTCGGAAGGCTAACGTCACGACGCGAGATGCTTTGGACATCGCGTGTAGAATTAGAGGAATTCTCTCCTTAATCGTCGGTGACGCTCAAAGACTGATAACTCTTTACGCGATAGCTTCTGAAGGAGCCTCGTTTCGTTGACGTTGGTTTGACCCTTTCTCTAATGGGACTGACTTCGCTCGCTCGTACGACATCCTTTGAGCGTCGGACAGCGAGCAAAGTTTTCGTCGACTTCGCAAATTTGAGACAAAGGCTCGCCTCGCGATGCTCATCCTCGAAGCGTGTGATCTCGCGCTCGCTTCATCCTGGTTTTGATTACACCCGGGATCCAGCGGGCGCGGGAACGCTGACGATGCAACGGTCAACTGCACCGCTGCGCTTTGGTCGTGCCACGAACAGAATTACAAGAGAGTTATATTATATGAATTCAATTGTGGTTTGAGAATAATTCCCAGATTCAAGTTTATACTTCCTCGTCAACATTGAAAGTAATGTTTATCAGAATAATAATATATTCATATGTGTGTGTTCAGACGGCGGACGTGACATCCCTCCCCCCTTAAGTGTCGATGCTCCCATCGACTCAGTGCGCCGGGCCAATGGTGATACCAGCACTGGAGGGACGGCTTACCTTTGACGGCATGATACTTGGTTAATCGGAATTAGCAGATTCCGTACAACGCACACATGCTCATACCCACACACATGCGACACGTTTTGTTAATCACCTTCACTTTCACTTTCCTGGTCACTGCGCCGCTGGTTTGTCGCTCGGTTAACCTCGCGTCTCGCCGGCTGCGTTGTCACCCTCGTTTTGATCCTCGGTGGACGCGGCATTCCTGGGGTCTCCCTCCTCCTCGGGTTCATCTTGCAAGACCTCCGCAAGGTTTATCCTAGAGAGGGGTCGTAGGTGGTGTCCCGCTCGATGGCTCTTCCCATTCGATGAGGTTTCCCTCGACCTCCGCCGGTTCCACATCCTCGGTTCCGAGGAGCATCTCGAGTTCACGCTGGAGCAAGACCCAACGCCCCCACGATGCGTGACCGCACCGCGGGGGCCATGGTCTTGCCCAGCTTCCTGTAATGGATCAGGAAGGGAGTTTCTTCACTGACCTGAATTATTATCGGCTCTGTCTGTACTCCCTTCTCCTTCGTGTCCTTCGCTGTTCGGACACCCCTGTCTTTCCCCGGAACAGTAGCGCGGCGGTGGAACGTTGTTGTCCTTCCTGCGTTGTCCGGTCTGGTTGGCGGCCCTTCTTCGCGATTTGTGTTGGTGTGGTCCATTTTTTTCTTGAGGAACCGATCAAAGGCCTCCACGCAGTGACCCGCGTGGAGACACGTTCGGTTACCAACGCTCAGGCCACAGAGGGTGCAGTAGTTGCCCCCCGGCCTCCGGTTTAATACGTAGCACTCGAGGTAGCACTCCTCCCAGTGCTGGCTGGACGCCGTTTTTCCGCATGTCGGGCAAACTCCGCGCCTTACTTTTTCCCCCGCGATTATCATTCCCGCGGGTATCATCGTCGCAGGCAGGGACACCTCCATTAGCTTTGGCAGGGCGGCTGTGGCCACCGCCTCAGTTGATTTTGGAGGTGATGATGACCCTGGTGCTTCTTTTGCCTCTGCCGCGGATGGTCGTCCACCCTGCGCGTTCTTCACCACTTCTTCGTATAGCTTCTGGCACTTGATGGCGTGCCTCGGTCGGTTATCGCTTGGCACGGTGAGCTAAGAGAGAGGGCAGGAACGGAGGTCCTTAACGAAAGTATCCAAATCCATAAACACGGTGACCCTCCAGTCCACATGTTGCAGATGGAGCGGGCCGCCCGATCGTAGTGAATTCCAGGCTGATCTTCCATCGGTGTTACCTGATATGCGTCAGTGTTGTCGAGCTCTCCACCGGCCAGAGCCGTGAAAGCCAAAAGCACCCAAGGCACAGTATTGTTCGTGTCGGTGTTGATGACTCACACTTCCGCACTCGTCTTCTAGAAGCCTCTTTATCCTACTCCCGCACACGTTCTTCGAACACATGCAGAGCACACACATAATTTATTTATATGTAATAAATTAATGTATTTTATTAGTGCATTTTGAATAGCGCGCGCTATAATGATTCGATATGAGAGAGTAAATGAGACAGAGCAGGAGCAGGGGCAGTGGGCCAAGTGGCATAAGAGAGAAAGGTTCTCAAAAGAGTTCATGCAAATTATTAAAACTGTATGAAAGAAACTTCTAATAGTGAATATATGTATAGCTTAATTGTCGTTTCTTATTCTTACAGGTAATACTTGTGATAATGGGAATTGAAGTTCATGTAAATAATGTACATAATTCTAATAAAACCTACTTGTTCTTACAGCAACGCAATAGTTGGATTATTCACGAGAGAGTTTGGATACAAGGAATGAATTAACTATCCCAAAACGACAATTCGCTATAAATACTCTACAATGCCACGTCTTCAGCTTGAAATTACCGTGAAAGGATCATCGGATGGAATGACGAACCTATGCTGCTTCACCTCAATTACGTCGGAAGAAAACCTAACCCAAAATATTCCATTGGAATTACAGCAAGCATCACTGCATAAAGAATTGATTTAAACAGAGATTTTCACAAAAGTGAAGAATGCTATCAAAAACGTCACCGGAAAAGAAAGGTATGGGTAACACTTACACCTGAAATTGAACTAGCATACATAGACAAAAGTGGAAACATGTGCTTCTCAGATTATTTGCTAGAAGAAGTTGAGACAGAACATCAAGTACCTCGAAATACAAATACACTCACTGAAAAGTTGAAACAAATGTTAGAAACAAAAGAAAAAAAATCCAATAAATTTAAAAAAATTATATGAAAAGTATACAATCAATAAATATACGAGTAAGAATTCTAACGCGAAAAAATTGTTAGAATCATTTGAAAAAGAATGTGAAAGATTTGAAATCACGAAAGTGAAACAAAAATTGAAATGCTTCAAAATTCCCGTGACAAAAATGTCCTGGATTGGTATAGTTCCATGTTAATTGAAGGGACAATAGATTGAAATTGGAATACATGGAAAACAAAATTCTGTGAAAAATATACCGGGACAATCTCTTGAAACTATACATATAATGCGCATGCGCGAGTTTTATCGGCTGCTCGGGCAGGCTGGCCACTCCGAGTTTCAGCTGTCAAACTCTGTTTCTGGCGATGTTGTAGTTCATACGAGTTTTTGATGTTAGAATCTCAAACAGTCGAGGTAGTGACTCGGAAAGTTGATGCTAATGCTCTTTGAAAATTGGCTTTATTCGACTAAAATGAGAAATCTGTTCAAATGTTGGGTGCTTGGAAAAAACGCAGCAGGTAGGTGAGTAGTACAGCAAGGCCGGTTCTGAGTACAAACACCTTCTTTACCGACCGAGCCGCTCCGCGCAGCCCGCCGAGGCGCTTTGCGCAGCCCAGACTCAAACCCTTTTCCGCTCCGCGTAGCCCAGACTCAAACCCTTTTTCGCGATGACGTCACAGTCTGCCGTACCGAAGGTCAAAACCGTGCAACCTTAAACCACTCCGAATTCCTTTCCCAATATCACTGATGTGTAACATCAACCACCCCCACATTCCTTCCCACGTTATCAGCCCCGTTACATTCCAAAATTAATAGTTCCGAGAATTGTTTGTCCCAAATTCAACGTCGCACCGAAATCCTTTGACCGCGTGCCGCTCACCGTCAAGTCGAAACTTGTCGAACGCATTGTTTTGTCTAAAATCCTTTGACCGCATGCCGCTCACCGTCGAAACTCGTCGGACGATTCCGAGAATTGTTTTTCACTTACTCGGATGTCGGTTTGATATCCAAGGTCGACCGATAGTCGCGGTACATTCAAAGTCATGGATCTGCGGTGTTGGGTTACCATCGCTGTTGGAATGCCAAAAGGTGCGCGCGCATCCGTACAGCTGCCCTATAAAAAGAACGCTCATCACAGCAAACGATCATTACGTCACAACCTGTCAAGTATACGTGAGGAAAAAGCTCAAGATGGAATCCGCGAAGTGTTTGAGATTGATCGATATTATGGAATCAGCGTTCAAGATTTTATCGGAAAAATCGTCACCGGCAGAGATTGCAAAATCGATTCGATTCGGAACCCAAAATATCAGGCTTTTGAATAAAATCTTACGCAACAACGCCTCAACGATCGGAGAGAAGACAAGAATTTTGACTACAATTGGAATTCTGAAATCGTTGACAGTCAAATTTCAACAATTGCAAAAAGTGGGTGACGGATTACGAAGCCGACGAAGAAGCGATCGAGTACGGTGGGAGGATTTGGAATCAGCTTTCGAGAGGAGAATTCGAACTGGATCCATCGTCAATTTGAAGCATAAAGATGTGGAGAGATTTCTAGAAGACGCAAAGGTACTAGCTGTGACGAGACTGAAAAACGCTCTGAAGAAAGACAGGAGCTTGAAAGCCAACGTTATCCTGGCTTGTAAAGTTGAACTTAGAAAAGATGATCGCACGGTGGAAGAGATCAAATTTTTTAATACGAGAAATGAAATCATCCTCCAGACAACGGATATCAACGAATGGTTCATCGAAAACGCGACGTAGCGTTTGTTGAAAAAGGTGGAAGATTTCCAGGAAAAGGATTCAGGCTGGTCGCTGACTGAAATAATCAATTTGACTGTGAATATCAACAAGTACGTACCACTACGAGGCGGTGTCTTCACATACACACCACTACCCAAAGATATTCAAGATAAGAAGGCTGTCGTCAACATCCGTAACAGCGACTCGTATTGCTTCCTCTGGTCGGTCACCGCAGCTCTGTTCCCAGCCGACAACAACAATCCCAGCAAAATTATTTCGTATCCGCATTTCAGCTCAGTGCTACAATACGACGGTATAAAGTTTCCTATGTCTCTAGACAAAAACACCATTTCAAAATTTGAGAAGCTTAACGGCCTTTCAATTAACGTTTATGGTATAGACCAAGGTGATCGGAAAAAAAGTGAAATAGTACCGATTCACCTGAGCCAGAATGAGTCTGATAAACCTGTGATTCATCTTTTGGCGATAGAAACTGAAATCACTGACGATGACGATGATGATGTCGATATGGAAAATTGTGAAAAAAATAGAATCTTTCATTTTACTTGTATTCGAAATCTGTCTCGATTAACAAGTTCTCAAATTTCCAAACGCTCTCATCAGACGTGGTTGTGCGATAGGTGTCTGTCTCATTTTAATTTCGAAAGATGTTTGTTGAAGCACCGAGCTGATTGCATGAATTTAAACAAAACCAAAGTTATTCTACCTACAGATGAGGAAAAAATACTCAAATTCAAAAATTTCAAGCACGAAGAAACCGTTCCATTCTGCATTTACGCGGATCTCGAATGTTTACTGCAACCCACACATGAAAGTTTTGGGGAAAATAGAACAATTTATCAGAAGCATCTTCCGTATAGTATAGCTTACCATCTACATTGTGCGTTTGACGATTCGCTTTCGAATTTCAAAATTAATCGCGGAGAGACTTGCGTTCAATGGTTTGTGAACGAGTTAGCGGAATTGGCACATTCGTTAGAGGGATACTACAAGACTGTTGTACCAATGGAACCGCTCAATTTCAATCAAATCAACGAATTTCACTCAACAACAGTGTGTCACATTTGTGAAAAACCGTTTACACTCGCAGACGTGAAACATCGTGATCATTGCCATTTCACGGGAAAGTACCGTGGTGCTGCTCACCGAGGTTGCAATCTAAATTACCAAAATTCGCACATTATCCCAGTGATATTCCACAATCTGTCGGGTTACGATTCACATTTTCTGATCAAAGCACTGGCTACATCGTTCGAGGGCACAACTGAGCTTCTACCCGTCAACAAAGAAAAGTACATTTCATTTACAAAATATGTCGAGGGAACGGATATAAAGTTTAGATTCGTAGATTCGTACCGTTTCATGCCCAGTAGTCTTGAGAAATTAGCAACGTATCTCGGTGATGATCAAAAAACGATAACACGTAAATTTTATCATAGCTCAGATAAATTTCAGTTATTGACCAGAAAAGGAGTGTTCCCGTACGAATACATAGACAGTTGGGAGAAGCTCGAGGACACACGGCTACCATCCAAACAACAATTTTACTCAAAATTAAATGATCGGGATATATCAGACGACGACTATGCACATGCATGTAAAGTTTGGCAAACTTTTAACGTTCAAACTTTGGGAGAGTATTCGGACTTGTATTTACAGATGGACGTGTTTTTACTGGCCGACGTTTTTCAAAACTTTCGACAGAGCTGTTGGACGACGTACAAACTGGACCCGTTACATTACTACACAGCGCCCGGTCTGTCGTTTGATGCAATGTTAAAATGTACAGGCATCGAACTCGAGCCTCTCACCGACATAGACATGGTTATGTTTATCAAAAAGGGTATTCGAGGTGGTGTGTCACAGTGTTCGAACAGATACGCAAAGGCCAACAATAGATATATGGAAGAGGAATTCGATCCTGAGGTCGAAGAATCTTATCTCATGTACTTTGACGTTAATAATTTGTACGGTGCTGCTATGAGCTTTGCTCTGCCATACAGTTCCTTCGAATGGTTATCAGACTTCGGACAATGCGACGTTCTTACCATCTCGGACGATGCGGAGTTTGGTTACATACTGGAGGTGGATTTGGAATATCCTGAGGAACTGCATGAAATTCATAAGGATTTACCACTGTGTCCGGAGCACTACATACCTCCGATCTCGAATAGTAAGCAACCGAAATTGACGCCCACGCTACTTTCCAAGAAAAACTACGTTGTTCACTATAGGGTTTTGAAATAATGCTTACAATTAGGCTTAAAATTACTCAAAATACACAGAGTTCTCAAATTCAGACAAACCCCGTGGCTCAAAAAATACATAGATTTGAATACCGATTTGCGCAAAAAATCTCAGAACGAATTCGAGAAAAATTTTTACTAACTGATGAACAACGCAGTTTTTGGCAAAACAATGGAAAATGTTAGGAAGTATAGAGATGTCATACTGATCACGAAATGGGATGGAAGATACGGTGCTAGAGTTACCATAGCCAAACCCAATTTTCACAGCTGCACCGTTTTCGGCAAAGATATAATTATCGTTGAAATGAGTAAGACGAAAGTCAAGTTGAATAAACCATTGTATGCAGGTTTCTCCATCATGGATCTGGCTAAAACTTATATCTACGATTTTCATTACAATTACATTGAGCAGAAATTCGGCAACCGAGCAAAATTAATGTACACGGATACCGACAGTTTGATTTACAATTTTACCGTCCCCGACATATACGAACACATGAAGGAGGACTTGCACAAATTCGATACGTCTGATTATCCGCTTGACAACGTTTACGGAATACCTCGAGCAAACAAAAAAGTTCTCGGCTTGATGAAAGATGAGAATAATGGAAAAATAATGCTGAAATTTGTAGGATTAAGAGCTAAACTGTACGCATTCCGAGTCTTGGGAGATGAGAAAGACAATAAACGTGCCAAAGGTGTCAAAGGATCAGCGTTGAGAAAAATAACTTTCAACGATTATTTGGAATGTGTTTTGAACCGTGAAAATCTATCCTCAAATCAGCATTTGATATTGAGTCGAAAGCACGAGGTATACACCGTAGAACAGCAGAAAGTAGCACTGAGCTGGAATGACGACAAGCGGATCGTGTTTCAAAATACAACCGACACGCTTCCGTGGGGCTACAAGCCTACACCTTAGCTTTGTAATTTATAACTGTACCATGTCTGTCGATTGTCTAAAAAATAAAGACGCATACTTGTTGCGTGTGTCGGATATAAAATAAAGAGGGACATACGTTTTTACAAAAAAATTCATTTATTCTGGGGGAACGTTATATAAGCGAAAAGTGAAAACTTCATCGCCAGTCTGAAGCTGTTCTTCTTGCAAATGAGAAGTGCTCTGGAACAACAACGTGAATTGAAGAAACGACTAGAACTGCTCCTCAAGAATATTGGAGAAGTAAAACATCTGCTGAAAATCAGATCTGACCTCAATCAACTCACAAGAGATTTCGAGCACATACAACTCGACCGTAACGGTCATGGACTTTTCAAAATTAAACGAAGTCGCTCGCCTGGAGACATTTCTGCCCTTGAAAAAGCTTTCGGACCTCGAAGTATACTTCGAATACCGGGTCAGTGGCGTTCGTCGGGTTAAAACGAAATTTGGTGACAAAATCGTTCTGGACTTGGATGACTCTTTCACGATTTTTCTGCCCAACCGACTGACCAAGGCCCTCCACGAAAATGAAGATTTGTTCCAGAAGGTGACGACAGCCAGTAAGGAGATACGGTTGCATCTACGCTATCTTGGCGGACCGTACGGTCAACTTGAATTCGTATACGTATAATCTGGGTATCGCATTCGAATATCCAATGTTCTGTGTAAGTCTTACGTTCAATAAACAAAAAAAAAGATTGAAATTATGAATATTTTTTCATTTATCCATCTTGTATACCTTTGATCCTACGTACGTTATGTACCTTGTAATTGTATCTAGAATTAAGTCTCAAAATCTAAGAAAATGCTACTCCGAACACCACTAAGCAACGATGGAGGGTTTCGAGCTGCGTCATGTAATGTAAACTCTACGATGAGTATTTGGACGGGTTCAGACAAGACCGGAGTGCAAGGTCGGTCGATAGCTGCGGTACATTCAGAGCCAAGGATCTGCGGTGTTGGGTTACTATCGCTCTAGGAATGCAAAACATAACTCGGTTTGAGTACAGCTCGGTCAAGGATGGAGAGCAAGGTCGAATCTTACATAAGCTTGGTATTGAAAAAAATTCTCTCTTAAGAGCTAAGGTGAAGGTATAAAATTATTTCATGAATATTCTTTGAATAAAACAGTTTTATTGATTATAATTTTTAGAGTACGGTTGACAATTACTTCACAAAAATAGTACAATAATTCTATTCAACAGTATCATGACCAGGGTGATACATTCGCCAGGATTGCGGGACCGTTCTTGTAGACGCTTCTGCGCAGTAACACAAATCGTACACCCTCGCCATCCGGACAGTACGATGATTTTGTAGCCAATTCTGAAGTATGCAAACGTTTTGTGCTGCACAGATTGCGTTGGGTATTGTGTGAAGGTCGCATCTCAGAGACACAGCTGAAGTTTTTTGCAGGGTTTCAAGCGACGGGCAGTCAAAGTCCAGCATATCGATGATTTGAACTTTCGGAACGATTTTGAGCAACCAATCTCGTTTTTCTTCTCCTTTTACGTACACGGTTTGAGCTTTGCACAGCCTGTCTTGAATGGTCCACTCAACTTCCTCAAAAGGTATGGTTCCACAGCTCCAAGGTAAACCGTGAAAATCGCGTTTTAACCAAGAATTTTGGCTATCGTATTTGACGTCCAGTAAATTCCATTTGTAAGGTGGCTTGAAGAGAAACACTGATGGAGATGCTTCCGAGTAGATTGAAATTATAGCCAATTTCAATCTTTTTTTTTGTTTATTGAACGTAAGACTTACACAGAACATTGGATATTCGAATGCGATACCCAGATTATACGTATACGAATTCAAGTTGACCGTACGGTCCGCCAAGATAGCGTAGATGCAACCGTATCTCCTTACTGGCTGTCGTCACCTTCTGGAACAAATCTTCATTTTCGTGGAGGGCCTTGGTCAGTCGGTTGGGCAGAAAAATCGTGAAAGAGTCATCCAAGTCCAGAACGATTTTGTCACCAAATTTCGTTTTAACCCGACGAACGCCACTGACCCGGTATTCGAAGTATACTTCGAGGTCCGAAAGCTTTTTCAAGGGCAGAAATGTCTCCAGGCGAGCGACTTCGTTTAATTTTGAAAAGTCCATGACCGTTACGGTCGAGTTGTATGTGCTCGAAATCTCTTGTGAGTTGATTGAGGTCAGATCTGATTTTCAGCAGATGTTTTACTTCTCCAATATTCTTGAGGAGCAGTTCTAGTCGTTTCTTCAATTCACGTTGTTGTTCCAGAGCACTTCTCATTTGCAAGAAGAACAGCTTCAGACTAGCGATGAAGTTTTCACTTTTCGCTTATATAACGTTCCCCCAGAATAAATGAATTTTTTTGTAAAAACGTATGTCCCTCTTTATTTTATATCCGACACACGCAACAAGTATGCGTCTTTATTTTTTAGACAATCGACAGACATGGTACAGTTATAAATTACAAAGCTAAGGTGTAGGCTTGTAGCCCCACGGAAGCGTGTCGGTTGTATTTTGAAACACGATCCGCTTGTCGTCATTCCAGCTCAGTGCTACTTTCTGCTGTTCTACGGTGTATACCTCGTGCTTTCGACTCAATATCAAATGCTGATTTGAGGATAGATTTTCACGGTTCAAAACACATTCCAAATAATCGTTGAAAGTTATTTTTCTCAACGCTGATCCTTTGACACCTTTGGCACGTTTATTGTCTTTCTCATCTCCCAAGACTCGGAATGCGTACAGTTTAGCTCTTAATCCTACAAATTTCAGCATTATTTTTCCATTATTCTCATCTTTCATCAAGCCGAGAACTTTTTTGTTTGCTCGAGGTATTCCGTAAACGTTGTCAAGCGGATAATCAGACGTATCGAATTTGTGCAAGTCCTCCTTCATGTGTTCGTATATGTCGGGGACGGTAAAATTGTAAATCAAACTGTCGGTATCCGTGTACATTAATTTTGCTCGGTTGCCGAATTTCTGCTCAATGTAATTGTAATGAAAATCGTAGATATAAGTTTTAGCCAGATCCATGATGGAGAAACCTGCATACAATGGTTTATTCAACTTGACTTTCGTCTTACTCATTTCAACGATAATTATATCTTTGCCGAAAACGGTGCAGCTGTGAAAATTGGGTTTGGCTATGGTAACTCTAGCACCGTATCTTCCATCCCATTTCGTGATCAGTATGACATCTCTATACTTCCTAACATTTTCCATTGTTTTGCCAAAAACTGCGTTGTTCATCAGTTAGTAAAAATTTTTCTCGAATTCGTTCTGAGATTTTTTGCGCAAATCGGTATTCAAATCTATGTATTTTTTGAGCCACGGGGTTTGTCTGAATTTGAGAACTCTGTGTATTTTGAGTAATTTTAAGCCTAATTGTAAGCATTATTTCAAAACCCTATAGTGAACAACGTAGTTTTTCTTGGAAAGTAGCGTGGGCGTCAATTTCGGTTGCTTACTATTCGAGATCGGAGGTATGTAGTGCTCCGGACACAGTGGTAAATCCTTATGAATTTCATGCAGTTCCTCAGGATATTCCAAATCCACCTCCAGTATGTAACCAAACTCCGCATCGTCCGAGATGGTAAGAACGTCGCATTGTCCGAAGTCTGATAACCATTCGAAGGAACTGTATGGCAGAGCAAAGCTCATAGCAGCACCGTACAAATTATTAACGTCAAAGTACATGAGATAAGATTCTTCGACCTCAGGATCGAATTCCTCTTCCATATATCTATTGTTGGCCTTTGCGTATCTGTTCGAACACTGTGACACACCACCTCGAATACCCTTTTTGATAAACATAACCATGTCTATGTCGGTGAGAGGCTCGAGTTCGATGCCTGTACATTTTAACATTGCATCAAACGACAGACCGGGCGCTGTGTAGTAATGTAACGGGTCCAGTTTGTACGTCGTCCAACAGCTCTGTCGAAAGTTTTGAAAAACGTCGGCCAGTAAAAACACGTCCATCTGTAAATACAAGTCCGAATACTCTCCCAAAGTTTGAACGTTAAAAGTTTGCCAAACTTTACATGCATGTGCATAGTCGTCGTCTGATATATCCCGATCATTTAATTTTGAGTAAAATTGTTGTTTGGATGGTAGCCGTGTGTCCTCGAGCTTCTCCCAACTGTCTATGTATTCGTACGGGAACACTCCTTTTCTGGTCAATAACTGAAATTTATCTGAGCTATGATAAAATTTACGTGTTATCGTTTTTTGATCATCACCGAGATACGTTGCTAATTTCTCAAGACTACTGGGCATGAAACGGTACGAATCTACGAATCTAAACTTTATATCCGTTCCCTCGACATATTTTGTAAATGAAATGTACTTTTCTTTGTTGACGGGTAGAAGCTCAGTTGTGCCCTCGAACGATGTAGCCAGTGCTTTGATCAGAAAATGTGAATCGTAACCCGACAGATTGTGGAATATCACTGGGATAATGTGCGAATTTTGGTAATTTAGATTGCAACCTCGGTGAGCAGCACCACGGTACTTTCCCGTGAAATGGCAATGATCACGATGTTTCACGTCTGCGAGTGTAAACGGTTTTTCACAAATGTGACACACTGTTGTTGAGTGAAATTCGTTGATTTGATTGAAATTGAGCGGTTCCATTGGTACAACAGTCTTGTAGTATCCCTCTAACGAATGTGCCAATTCCGCTAACTCGTTCACAAACCATTGAACGCAAGTCTCTCCGCGATTAATTTTGAAATTCGAAAGCGAATCGTCAAACGCACAATGTAGATGGTAAGCTATACTATACGGAAGATGCTTCTGATAAATTGTTCTATTTTCCCCAAAACTTTCATGTGTGGGTTGCAGTAAACATTCGAGATCCGCGTAAATGCAGAATGAAACGGTTTCTTCGTGCTTGAAATTTTTGAATTTGAGTATTTTTTCCTCATCTGTAGGTAGAATAACTTTGGTTTTGTTTAAATTCATGCAATCAGCTCGGTGCTTCAACAAACATCTTTCGAAATTAAAATGAGACAGACACCTATCGCACAACCACGTCTGATGAGAGCGTTTGGAAATTTGAGAACTTGTTAATCGAGACAGATTTCGAATACAAGTAAAATGAAAGATTCTATTTTTTTCACAATTTTCCATATCGACATCATCATCGTCATCGTCAGTGATTTCAGTTTCTATCGCCAAAAGATGAATCACAGGTTTATCAGACTCATTCTGGCTCAGGTGAATCGGTACTATTTCACTTTTTTTCCGATCACCTTGGTCTATACCATAAACGTTAATTGAAAGGCCGTTAAGCTTCTCAAATTTTGAAATGGTGTTTTTGTCTAGAGACATAGGAAACTTTATACCGTCGTATTGTAGCACTGAGCTGAAATGCGGATACGAAGTAATTTTGCTGGGATTGTTGTTGTCGGCTGGGAACAGAGCTGCGGTGACCGACCAGAGGAAGCAATACGAGTCGCTGTTACGGATGTTGACGACAGCCTTCTTATCTTGAATATCTTTGGGTAGTGGTGTGTATGTGAAGACACCGCCTCGTAGTGGTACGTACTTGTTGATATTCACAGTCAAATTGATTATTTCAGTCAGCGACCAGCCTGAATCCTTTTCCTGGAAATCTTCCACCTTTTTCAACAAACGCTACGTCGCGTTTTCGATGAACCATTCGTTGATATCCGTTGTCTGGAGGATGATTTCATTTCTCGTATTAAAAAATTTGATCTCTTCCACCGTGCGATCATCTTTTCTAAGTTCAACTTTACAAGCCAGGATAACGTTGGCTTTCAAGCTCCTGTCTTTCTTCAGAGCGTTTTTCAGTCTCGTCACAGCTAGTACCTTTGCGTCTTCTAGAAATCTCTCCACATCTTTATGCTTCAAATTGACGATGGATCCAGTTCGAATTCTCCTCTCGAAAGCTGATTCCAAATCCTCCCACCGTACTCGATCGCTTCTTCGTCGGCTTCGTAATCCGTCACCCACTTTTTGCAATTGTTGAAATTTGACTGTCAACGATTTCAGAATTCCAATTGTAGTCAAAATTCTTGTCTTCTCTCCGATCGTTGAGGCGTTGTTGCGTAAGATTTTATTCAAAAGCCTGATATTTTGGGTTCCGAATCGAATCGATTTTGCAATCTCTGCCGGTGACGATTTTTCCGATAAAATCTTGAACGCTGATTCCATAATATCGATCAATCTCAAACACTTCGCGGATTCCATCTTGAGCTTTTTCCTCACGTATACTTGACAGGTTGTGACGTAATGATCGTTTGCTGTGATGAGCGTTCTTTTTATAGGGCAGCTGTACGGATGCGCGCGCACCTTTTGGCATTCCAACAGCGATGGTAACCCAACACCGCAGATCCATGACTTTGAATGTACCGCGACTATCGGTCGACCTTGGATATCAAACCGACATCCGAGTAAGTGAAAAACAATTCTCGGAATCGTCCGACGAGTTTCGACGGTGAGCGGCATGCGGTCAAAGGATTTTAGACAAAACAATGCGTTCGACAAGTTTCGACTTGACGGTGAGCGGCACGCGGTCAAAGGATTTCGGTGCGACGTTGAATTTGGGACAAACAATTCTCGGAACTATTAATTTTGGAATGTAACGGGGCTGATAACGTGGGAAGGAATGTGGGGGTGGTTGATGTTACACATCAGTGATATTGGGAAAGGAATTCGGAGTGGTTTAAGGTTGCACGGTTTTGACCTTCGGTACGGCAGACTGTGACGTCATCGCGAAAAAGGGTTTGAGTCTGGGCTACGCGGAGCGGAAAAGGGTTTGAGTCTGGGCTGCGCAAAGCGCCTCGGCGGGCTGCGCGGAGCGGCTCGGTCGGTGAAGAAGGTGTTTGTACTCAGAACCGGCCTTGCTGTACTACTTAGGTGCGAACACTTTATTTGATCGGTTTCATTATTTCGTACATTAGAAATAACAATGGAATTTTTATCTATCAACAGGTGATACGGCCAAAATAATTACATCTCTGATATTCACTGTTATCTGCCCATTCAATTTGTCAGACGTACAAAGATCATCGCCACTTTCAAGCAACTAAGCAACTTTCTCACTCTTTCGTGATTTCAGGCGGTAATATTGAATTTTATCACTTTCGAAAATGAGACATTAAACCGAGCGTTCAAGAAATTTAAATATCTCACTATCTGTAACGGAACCGTGAATCTTTTTTTTCTTGAAAATAGTTCAACAAAATTTACGAATATTCGATAGTCAATGTATTTTTTCCGATTAACAAATTATTGCTACTACTATTTAAAATTTCTGAATGATTATCAGAATTTATTTCGCAAATTTTCAATGATGATTGATTAAATGAATGAAGGGAACCTAATACTCAAATTAAAAATTCAAGTAATATTAGATTTATTAAAATGATTTCTGTATTTCGTATTAGTGCGGTTCGAAACAAAGAAAATCTAATCGAAAGCGTAGAACTCAGGAACGTAAATCACATCCTGTGATACAAGTTGAAAATCAAGTTTCTCAAAATGCGCCTCAATGTCACAATTAGCTTCAAGGACAATCATGTTTTAGAGTAATGTCAATTTCAAAGTAATGTAAAGATTGTATCCCCTGTTCCATCAAAATAAATGAATATCTAATTTTTAACGAAATTTATGAAGATTTTTTTCCATATAATGTAATTCGATACAATATCTTGTTCATAGTCCTCCGAACATCACCTTCTAACAAGGATATTTGGAAAGAGTCCCTTTGTTGCAGAAACCATTATAAAATTCTTTGTTTTCAATTCGAGCTATTGAATAACTCTGTGTTTCAGGTTCCATTTTAAATCTCAAAATGGGATTTTTTTTGCTCCAGATAATGCCGACATGAAATGCAGAAATAATTGCGGTACATGGAGATTCACAAGCTTTCAGTCTTAGCGTAGGACCCTAAAAAGAGTGTAAAATTGAATTTGGTTTCAAATTATCGTACAACTATATAGCCAGATGACACCGTCAACTAAGATTAAATTTAAAGATATTTTTAACTGAACTTATTTAACAGTTCTAGATTTAGATTGATTCAGTTTGCCTAGCAAAATTCAACCCTACAATCTAATCGAGGACTTGAAAAACTATTTATCTGAATTCAATGCCAAAGAGAGTAAAAGTAAGCTTCAAAATAAGATATCCCGCTCTTCAATTTTGCCTCAACTGACGTTAAGAAGGTGGCGATGGCCTGATAAAATTCACCCTGGCACCTGATGTCTGACGAAACAACCAGGTTCGATGGTTCTAATGATTGCACCGCTCGAGAAACCAGGATCCTTGCCACCTAAACGTTTTGACCATGGGGTAAGGCATAATTTTCCTCGTGTTAATTGAAGTTTAAACTTCGAGCCTGCTGAAAAAAAACCAATTTTATCATTGAATCCGTGTTAAGATATTGACATTGTCAAAGATCACGTAATTGGAAATTTACTTACATGCTTCTATGCCTGACAAATCTAGTCCCGCTTTGACAATGAATTATTTCGTATCTGAAAATATTAGAAGCTATTATTATTAAACAGGATCTTTCGGTATTTTTGAAGGCAAAACAAAAGGCAGCACTTTTTGAAAGGCAACCAATGGCCAGACGAGGGGTGATCAGAAGAGTGGAGATTGGTCTCCCAGTGTTATCGGACGATTGTCTTGTAAGTGTTGTTTTGTTTCCTAATTTTTCATCAATAGCATGATTTACACTGTAATATTAGCTGTTGTTCTTTTTCTCTTTTTACTCTTGAATATCTGGTGAACCCTCTTTGTTAACGGAACATTGATTGTTGTACAATGGAGCTGCAAAAACTTTGTCAACTAATCAACGATGTCGGCGAGGGTTTTTGTGAGTATTGCGTCGGGTACGTTTTCTGTTAATTGCTACTCTTTTTCTTCCTAAGCTTCGTGTTTAAGATGAATAATTTCTTTATTCCTTGTTACTCATTTATTTTATTTATTTCATGTTCATTGGCACTAATTACTGACTTCTGGAACACTGCACCGTAACGAATCTACTCTGAAAATACCTTCTACTGGGTCTCAACCATTCATTTATTTTTAATTTTATGTAAATAAAGAATCTGTTCACAATAAACATTGTTTTTACTTACCTACCTCTGTTTGTCCAGACTCCCACTTGTTAATGACATTTCACGTTGAATTTCAGATTTCTTCTTTCAATAAATAACACCCAATTTCTGTATCATTTGATATTTGCTTTTCCGTTAAATTCTTTATTGCGTCGGTTGAATATCTTCCGAAATCAACCACGGTATTGCTAAACGATACTATTCTTCTTAGACAATTCACGCTACGTAAAAATAAACAGCAGCATAACCTCAATCCACGGTTTTACGCGCGAGAGAATTACAGCTTTTGTTTCATTTTGTGTACGTTGGCGCCTTGCTCAGCAGATAAAAACATCACCGCGGCGCGATTTCACCGACCAATGCGATTAAATTATTTGGCGCATGCGCGTTATATGTATAGTTTCAAGGGATTGTCCCGGTATAAACAAGAGTATGCTATATCTTTTAAATACCTAGAAGGTTCACTAGTCGATTATGCTATGAAAAAAAAACGATTGTTACGTGAAGTCAGAAAATCTATGGATAAAGGTACTATAATAGATTTAATAGGAACAGTTCGACCGAAACATATATTAAATAAGATTGAAAGAAAAACCTGACAGAATCAGAGGACCTTTTCAATGAACTCGGTAAATATGAATATTTAGTAAAAAATAAGAATTTGGAGTATAAAAAAGAAACAAATAATAACCACGCTAAAAGATTGGACCAAAAACTACCATGTAAGATATGTTCGAAATTAAACAAAGGTAACCGATACCATAATGAAGATACTTGCTGGTTTAAATCCAAAGAGAATAACAAAGAAGAGAAAAAGTTTACAAAACTAGTTAACAACACGTTTCTACAGATGGATTCATACGCTGATGAGGAATAAAACGAATAGTCACACCATTAATCACAATAAAGGTTTTGTTGAACAATACTCTAGGATCAGAAGCAGTTTACGATTTTGAGTCGAACTTTTCTTTAATAAGTTCAAGAATAATAGGGATAAAACCAAAAAAGTCAGCCCAGACTAATACCGAAACATTTCTTACGATTAATAGTGTGAAATTACCACAAGCCGTGATCAACATAAGAATAAAAATTTGGATATAGAAAAAAATATGGACGTCTACGTAATAGATCAAAAAAATTTTAAATATGACTTCCTTATTGGACTTGATATAATAAAAGAGTTCAAATTAAGACAAGATGAACATTTGAAAATAACACAAGGAACAAAACCGATAGATGTGTTTCGGCAAAGTATCGAATTAGTTAAATGTGTGTCTCGCACACTCAAAATCGTCCTCACGCATGGACGCACACTTGCGTGCAATGTTTACTTGCCGTCTCTGCGTAAAATCTCACCGCTTGCTCGTGCTGCGACGCAAAACAAATTAGCTGTATCTCATGTATCATCTACTGTCTTAAAATCATGTATGTGTATCATCAATGTGTATTCTCGCCTGTAAATCGTCAGTTATCGTTCTCTTCTCTTGCGATACAGATCGTATCAACTCTGTACCTTCCTCTCATGAAGTATTCTTTATTGATAATCAACTATAATCCACCGTTTACAACCATCACGCTTGCTCGCTATAGTCAATCGTCACTAATAGTCCAGCAGAATTAGATTAAGTTCTATTCTGGAATAACGTAGCTTAGCCGATTTTTTTATAGGTTCATTAGAGACGGACGAACATATTTTCACCCATGCCCCAAAAAGATTGGTACGGGTTTGCCCGTAACGATTGTTCAAACTTTCGAGACCCCACATTCTGTTAAATAACGTCTTTGTTATGGGTCATTCACGAAAACTGTCCAAATAAAAGTTGTTCGTCTCATCATTCTCGATAAAACAAGCTGTCGTGAGATCAATTTCCTCTATTTTAGTAGCAAAATGCAAAATGCCGTGGAAAAAAAAATTTTACATTTCTTGTTACAAATTGATGAATAAACAACGTGTGGCTTTGAAACTCATGGCACAGGTAATATGAAGTGTCTTCAAAATTATCGTGCAAGGCTTTTTTGGCTGTGTTATATAGTTGAGCGACAATCCGCGACAAGCCAAAATCCGTATATCGTCTGCCCTTTCTTATGTGATTGGCCCACGGGCTGCCAAAAAATCATGAAGTCAGTTCGTTACTAGTACTTTCCACAAGTGAAAAAAAAAAAAATTAATTTTATACTCGAAAATCTTAATTTTTGGGCGACTTGAAATTTTTTGCTTTCAAACAAATAGAGATATCTCCGAGAATATTCATATTTTTGTAAATATTATGATGGATTGTACTTGCACTTCATCATACGAGTAATTTGAAAAAAAAAACATGAATATCTTGATGAGAACCGGAGATAACGGCGTTTAAGTGTTATTTTGTTTATTGTTGTTGTAATTAATATTGAGGGGGAAAAGAATGTCAGCTATCTCTCAACACCCCAAGGCATCACCGTGAATTTTTTCAGATCTCTAGGTGTGTTGTATCTAGTAACAAAAAATTGCTGAACGTTCGTCGAGCGGCGTTAGTCGGCGGAATGAAGCTGGGCGGCGCGGCGGCGTGGTGGGGGGCTCGAGGCTTCGCGCGGCCGGCTGTTTTCACCGCTTAATTAACAATTCAATAACTCCGTTAATAATAATCGTACAACATTTTTTTTCTGTTGAACTGTGCTATTTTTTTCTCAACAATTCGAATCTGTAATTAGATTTTTAATATTTATAACATATTTTTTTCTTTTGGATTTTAGACATATTCTTAGGAAATATTGCTATAAATAACTTTGGATATATAATATCTGTGAATTTTAAGATAAAATGAAATTATAACAAACCTAATTACGGTGCTGTGAGTATGTATACATATAATATATTATCAGATAGCTGTAACTTTTTTCTATCAACTCAAAATCGCTTGAAATTTTCAGGGAAAATACTTTATTCTTTCCCCAAACAACGCTGAAAATTTCCAGCTTAGAGTCGAAGTTGTTAACGAGCTGTGAATTATCAAAATGTTCAAGTTTTACCATAATATTTCGTATTTCATGGCATTAACGAGCTGTGAATTTGAATCATGCCATGAAATACGAAATATTATGTGGGAAACTTGAACATTTTGAAAATTCACAGCTCGTTAACAACTTCGACTCCAAGCTGGAAATTTTCAGCGTTGTTTGGGGAAAGAATGAAGTATTTTCCCTGAAAATTTCAAGCGATTTTGTATTGATAGAAAAAACTTACAGCCATCTTATAACAGCGATTTTTCAGACATCAATTGGTTTTGCGAGGCCGTATACAGAAAGGAACGTGGTAATTAATAATAATTCGTTTAGGTAGTGATAGAGTATACCTAGACGAAAAATTTGAGTCGTCGATTGGCCGTCTACTTGAAAACGAAAGTTGACTGCAGATATTGTGTTAACCCTACTGGACCATCTTGTCAGATTCAATTTTTTAAAAATATTTTCTGATTCGCCAGTGAATTTTGATAAGAGGTCCCAACGCTTAATGCTATTTTTAAAGAAGTTATACAAGTCTTGCATTATTGCAAAGAATTTCTGAATTTCGGCAGAACTTCTAACTGCATCGTTTATCACCAAATTTAAGTTATGACTGGCGCAATGTATGTACTCGGCGGTTGGTTGAATATCTTTAATTTGCTTTTGTACACCATTATATACAAAACTCATTACACTAGCCCCATCATAACCTTGACCGACTCACTTTTTGACATCAAGACTTTTTTCGGAGAACAACGTGGTCGCTTGATTGACTAAATCTGCAGCGATGTGTTTGGTGACTGCATGGAAACCTAAAAAATCTTCTTTTACCTCGATATCGATTGGCTGTCCATTTTTTGATCTGGACATTACTTTATAACTTACAACAATACTCAGCTGATCCACCTTCGACGTGTCCTGCGTGGTATCCATGATGATGGTAAAAAACGGTGACGCCCTAATTTGATCCAACAGATGATTTTCAAGTTTGGTGCCCAAATACTTGATCATTTCATTTTGAATTGTCGCACTCAGTTATCTTGTATATCCTAAAAACATAAGAAATATTTTTAAAAATTAGAACATGAAAATAAATAAAATCAAGGTGGTAGTCCACCATTTTGATGACTTTTTTCAATAATTTTTTTCTCATAGTGAAATTTATTCATTAATTTGAGACTTTGGATACGTACAAGAGTAGGTTTCAAGGTAATACAGAGCTTTTTTTTTTTCATCGTAAATCCTGCTGGTATGGCCGCTTGAAGTTATGCCCCTGCGCGAATTTGGCTGACACGATATCTCAAATGTGGACCATCTGAAATAGAAAAAGTTACGAAATTAGTGAAATATAAACTTATCGCTATCGTGCTAACTAGAATTATTTATATGCGATACCAAAAAACAAAATGGTGGACTTTGAAAAAAAAAAAGATCGAAAATTTCAAAAGTAAAAGTATCATTTCAGCCGGCCATACCAGCAAGATTTACGATGAAAAATAAAAATTGTCTGTATTACCTTGAAACCTACTCTTTTACGTATCTCAAGCTTAAAATTAATAAATAAACTTTACTATGAGAATAAAATTATTGAAAAAAGTCATTGAAATGGTAGACTACCGCTTAATAGCAAAATCAATTATTACCTTTGGGCACATCCAAAACTTGACGCAAGATCTGGTCATATCGGGCAACAAGTTGTACAATTGAGAGAAAATTTCCGTGGTTCCCTTCCTCACTCAAATCCTCTCGATGTCCTCTCAAAGCCAAAGAACTCTTCGCAAGAGTAATGATGAATTTTCGAAGAACCTGTCTCCAAAATGATGTTTCTTTGCGAATTTCATTTTGAAGTTCCTTGTCAATGGTCGAACTTTTTTGCCACCTCTCGTATATAGCACATGCCGCCGTATGGCCTTTCGAGGAACTATGTTGTTTGACTCTATCTAATAAATGCTTCCAGTCCCGAATGCCCGTGCACCATACATTTATTTGCGAAGCAAACAATCTAGAGGATTGACAATAGGCAGCATCCAGTATTTTTGAACAACACATCCAAAACCAATCAATTGGTGCGTATTTCGACGTAGAAACATAATACGTTCCTGAAAAGCTTCTCTTATCCTGGTGAGGGTCTTTCGGAAAAGTTCCTGAAGGCTTTAATGGTCCCAAATCAAGAATTAGACGTCTTTCGTTGTCGTTTAATTTCTTATTCACGAAGTTCCCCAAGTCATTTGAAGTTCCAAGAACTTTACAAGATATAGAGATCGATGATTTCTCTACTGCAGGTTGCACAGAGGCGTCGACGTGGTCGTTGGTGGCAGAAGCATTTACAGTCGTTGAATTTTGATTTTCTCGAGCAGGTTTCGTAAAGAAACTGTCCAGCTTGGGCAACTTTTTTTTACTCTCTTCTCTTTCCTCTCATTGTTTTCGCTTTGAAGCACCACTACGTTCCTTTTTTCTATCCATCATTTTTAGTTTACACTATCGAAACTTACGCGACAACTGAATTTTCTCAAGTACATCAACCCAAAATGATTCTTTCAGAGCAAAAAATAATCGCTATGGATATGGGCTATTCCGCGTCAACCGGATCAGTCATCTCTCAGATATTTTTTTAATTTGGCATGTGGATTGTGTAAGGGGAGTTAGATTTTTGTGCCAAAGCGCGAATCTCATAATGCAAAATTCGATTTTTTATTAACAATAACAAATTAGACTCCCATTTTTTTCAAAAATTCATAACTTCGGCAACAAATTAGATACAATTTTTTTTTTTTTTTCAAATTACGCGGAAAGCTCCATAGAATTTAAAAAAAAATACGAAATGGTAAAAAAAAGTTGTTATCAATTGTTTATTTAACAATTAATTTTTCAAAGATTTTTAAAACAGTGACCGACACGATCAAAAAATTTTTTTAAAATTCTGACATGTTCCTTGAACTGTACTACAACCTGTGAATTAATTCCAGAGGGGTGTTTTTCTTCGTTTTCGAGTAAAAAATCATTAAAGGTGTCGATGCGCATGAAATTGCGGCGCGTCGAGTCTCTACGTAATGGCGGGCGGCCGGTTGCCGTCCACCGCTACCCCGCGGCGGCGTCGCGGCGTTATTTTAGAGTCATTTTCACGATGTAGGACATGATTGAAAAATCTGAAAAAAATACTGTACCTTCACAAGGCCTGCTCAAAGCGATAAGTGAAGTTTCAAGAATGTGTTTTTCACCGTTTTTTTATTACAGAGATTCGAAATTTGTTATGACGCATTATGATTCAAACATGAATTACGAACACAGGTCAAGTGTTGTTCCAGGATATGGAATACCTGCACCTGTGCATGCGTCACCTAAATCCTTCACTATCCAGGTAGTCCAGGTAGGGTCACCACCTCGATTCCGCGAAGGGGTCATTTGGCTAAAGTCAGGTACATTGAATTGCACCTGCATTATGTTAGCCCCATTGGTGGAATTCAAGCAATTAGAAGAGTCGTTGGGTGGGTGAAGCACTATATTCCAGGATATGGAATACGTCCACCTGTGCATGCGTCACCTAAATCCTTCATTATCCAGGTAGTCCGGGTCACCACCTCGATTCCGCGAAGGGGTCATTTGGCTAAAGTCAGGTACATTGAAATGCACCTTCATTATGTTAGCCCCATTGGTGGAATTCAACCAATCAGAAGAGTTGTTGGGTGGGTGAAGCACTATTCTGAACGAGTATAAATTTCGAGCATTTCAAAATGCATAACATTCAATCGAATACCAGTGTAGCGATCAGTGCAATACATCGTCTCATTCTTCACACAAGTAATTCATTTCTGAAAGCAATGTCTACAACAGATGTGAAACGGTGCTGTAATCCTTTCCAAAGAGTTGGCCATAATTGGGTGCGAAATTTGGTAAAGCCAGTGACACCAGCATTACGGAAAAAGTTTCCGGACCTAGGAGAATATGTGTGCATGGATTGTCGAATAAAATTGTACAAATGCAACACAATTACTCCATCTGATAAAAACGAGGTAAGTGATATGAATCATAATTATGCGAGTGGTGACGATCTTGTTTCACCTTCACCAATTAGTGAACAGAGCAGTGTGGAAATGTTTCTTGAGAATGATATCGGGCAAGAATTGTTGTGTGATGTGAAAGAATTGTTTATCAACGCGAAGTGTGTCGCGGACAAAATTAAATATCTCACAATGACTCCTCGTAGTTGGTCCATCAGAGAATTGGAGTTACAATTTGATTGTTCATATAGAATGGCTCGTAAAGCTAAAATATTGCAAAGTGAGCGTGGATTTGGATCCTCCCCAGATCCAAGACCATCTCGCACTCTTTGTGATGATGTTGTCTCTCATGTAGTGGAATTTTACTGTTCTGATGAAATAAGTCGGATCATGCCTGGTCAGAAAGATTTTGTCACTCTTCGCGATGTGGATGGTTCAAAACATCAAGTCCAAAAACGACTTGTTTTGTGTGATCTGAAGGAAGCTTACGCCGCGTTCAAGCAACAGCATCCGAATGATAAAATTGGATTTACAAAATTCGCGGAACTCCGCCCAAAGCAGTGTATTTTAGCTGGACCAACAGGAACACATACAGTTTGTGTTTGCAAAATTCACCAGAATGTGAAACTTATGTTGGTGGCGGTTAGCTCAATTTGTCAGACATTCAAAAGAACGTACCACGATTTGATAAAACAGATATCGTGTGACTCTCCAAATCCTTTGTGCTATCTCGGTGATTGTAGTAGTTGTCCAAGTTTTGATATGGTTACACACGAAATGGAAAGTTTATTCGACGATAATTTCGTAGAAAGTATTAGCTACAAACGGTGGACTCATACGGATCGATCTGTTTTAGAAACGATCACGCAAGAAACGGAAACGTTCCTCGAGACGCTAAAGGAACAGACGATAGCCCTCAAGAAACATGATTTCATTGCTAAACAGCAAAGTGCATATTTGAAAGACAGAAAACATCGTCTACAACCAGGGGAGTTCTTAGTTTTGGGTGACTTTGCTGAAAACTATGCATTTGTTGTTCAAGATGAAATTCAAAGCTTCCACTGGAATAACAATCAAGCTACCATCCATCCTTTTGTTGTGTATTATGTTGAAAATGAGGACTTAAAGCATAAAAGCTTCGTTATCATATCAGAAAATCTACAACATAATACAGTCGCGGTCCATCTGTTTCAGAAGAAACTAATCGGTAAGCTTTTTGAGTTCTTCGGTAGTGAAGTTATCAAGAAAATGATTTATTTTACTGACGGTGCTAGTGCACAATATAAAAATAAAAGCAACTTCATTAATTTGACTCATCATTTTGACGACTTCAATGTCGAGGCTGAATGGCATTTCTTTGCAACGTCACATGGAAAAAGTCCATGTGATGGCATTGGTGGAACTGTGAAAAGATTTGCTGCACGTGCAAGCCTACAGCGGCCCAATGAAAATCTTATTTTGACTCCAAGGCAATTATTCGAATGGAGTGTGAGTGCATTAAAAAATATCGCATTTGACTTCTGCAGCAACAGCGAACACGAAGAACATGAAAAATTATTGAAGCCGCGATTGAAGCAAGCAATAACGGTTGAAGGCACTCGACGATTCCATTCATTTTTACCTCTATCTATAAAAACTGTAGAATGTAGGGTTTACTCTTCCTCTGATGAGTCATTTACCCGTAAATCTATGCGCTAAGATAGCCATGTAAGTTATGACGAAAACCTTTGCTCACATTTCTAAGTTTAATGCCCAGTTTGATCAAAGATTAATAGATTGTATCCATAGAATAAGCGATTAATTTGTATGAAATATATAATTGTAAGTGCGTTCATTTCGCAGCTTCCACATATCTTCGGGGGTGATTATAAGTACTAAAATAAGTAGCAAGTTATGTAATTATTATCATTTATGTGCACTCTCATGGTGCGTAACTGTTATTTTGAATCTCTGTAATAAAAAAACGGTGAAAAACACATTCTTGAAACTTCACTTATCGCTTTGAGCAGGCCTTGTGAAGGTACAGTATTTTTTTCAGATTTTTCAATCATGTCCTACATCGTGAAAATGACTCTAAAATAACGCCGCGACGCCGCCGCGGGGTAGCGGTGGACGGCAACCGGCCGCCCGCCATTACGTAGAGACTCGACGCGCCGCAATTTCATGCGCATCGACACCTTTAATGATTTTTTACTCGAAAACGAAGAAAAACACCCCTCTGGAATTAATTCACAGGTTGTAGTACAGTTCAAGGAACATGTCAGAATTTTAAAAAAATTTTTTGATCGTGTCGGTCACTGTTTTAAAAATCTTTGAAAAATTAATTGTTAAATAAACAATTGATAACAACTTTTTTTTACCATTTCGTATTTTTTTTTAAATTCTATGGAGCTTTCCGCGTAATTTGAAAAAAAAAAAAAAATTGTATCTAATTTGTTGCCGAAGTTATGAATTTTTGAAAAAAATGGGAGTCTAATTTGTTATTGTTAATAAAAAATCGAATTTTGCATTATGAGATTCGCGCTTTGGCACAAAAATCTAACTCCCCTTACACAATCCACATGCCAAATTAAAAAAATATCTGAGAGATGACTGATCCGGTTGACGCGGAATAGCCCATATACATGCATACTGATTTGCAAACGGCTTGTTTATATTTTGTCTCGTCGCTGAATTCCGTAGTCTAGGTTGAAATGGTTTTGCGAACAGATACGGTCACAGCGGTCATTGTATATACAATGTGAACTACATTGTATTATTAATCAACTACATTATGTAATTGAGTTATTTTTCCTCTAACCAAAATACAGTAGTAAAAAAACTTACCTGGTTGTTATACGTAGTGAGAGAGCGTTCAGAAGTGTACAGGCATCGGTTGGTGATAGTTATTTCTTATAATATTTCGCATTCACTCAAGAACAAAACGAACAAAAATAATTATCACTCGAAACACGTACAATAAATGATAAAAAGTATTCATAAATTCAAGAAATGTAATCGCGAAATCCCCGCTCAATTGAAGCTATCGTGATTAGAACTCCAAACCTATCTTAAGATAGGTCCTAACTTATCTTATTCAATATAAATAAGCAGTGTTGAAACTCTTGACTTAGGAGTTTTGCTATCATAAATGTTCATTAGACATTAAAAAAAAAAAAAAATGGTGCGTGTGCTTCACACGCGTCTGAAGTGAATACTTCCTTGCCCTCCGCTGACGTAATAACCTTACTTTCATATGTTTACAATGTGTTTTATTTGAATCATATATTATAACTGATGTTTTTTGTGTACACCATAGCACTTAACTTAGAAACAATAATAATATTATAATATCAACACTCCAAATGCACAGTTATATATATATATACCAACATAACACAAAACAGAAGCTTGAACTCGGCACGAAGCAAAGACGGATGAACTCACACATACATGTGGACTCACACACAACGGATAGAACGACGCGCATGCGCGCTGCTGTCCTGATACATGTAAAACACGTACACGCGGGCTAGGGATAGCCTATCACTCTCTCTCTCGCTCACAAATCACTCTTTCTCTCTCTTCTTCTATTCTTCCGTGTTCAATGCCTACGCGTCTTTTGCGTCCGGGGCCGTGGCGATTTTCGGTTGTTAGCGCGATCGACCAACTCGCGTCAACAGGGATGCCAAATCTCCAATGAGCGAGGAGGCCACCGTGCAATACACGTAAAAATAGTCAGTAAGACGCGGTCTTCCGTCGCGTATCGACACCAAGGCGAGAGAGTCCTGTGCTCTCTCACATACGACTTCCCAAAAGAAGGGAGATAATTCGATAATCGAAACGATCGGGTGAACGGTCGTATGGTTCCAGATTTTCCGAACGTGGGTGAACAGCCATACGATCCTCGCTTCTCCGATCAAAAAATCAAACGCAAACCGAGGATTGCAATGGCACGGACCAAACTGGCTTCTTGACAAAGGAAAAAACGTGAACAACATAAATCGCAGTGGGTTTTTATGCCGCAAGGCTTTTCCCACAGGAGCCAGTAAACGACAAGAATCCGATGGCTCAAACCGCGAGTGTACTTTATTTCGAAAACAAAACCTTCAACCTTTATCCCACAAAGAAAAAAAAAATCCAAAAAAATATTAAATATACAGAATCACGAGACGACTTTGGAAATAAAGAAACTTCGACTATACACTCCGTTTTCTTGTCCGGTTTACGGATACTTGGGTTGCGGACACTTCTTAGCGTTACCAAGGAACGTGCCGTTGTCGCATAAGGAATATTCACTTCAAAAAATGCTTGGGAGCAGGGTCAGAGTTTCCCAGTTTCAGAAGCTCGCCCCCCCCTCCCCCCAGCTCAGGGACCACCTGAGCTTTGGGGCCCTGGTGCACTGCACCACTTTGCCCTATAATAGCTACGCCACAGAAGAAACGCAGCAGGTAGGTGGGAACACTTTATTTGATCACTTTTATTATTTCTTACATTAGAAATAACAATGAAATTTTTTCCTTTCAACAGGTGATACGGCCAAAATAATTACATCTCTAATGTTTACTGTTATCTGCCTATTCAATTTATCACATGTACAAAGATCATCGCCACTTCCAAGCAACTGAGAAACTTTCTCACTCTCTTGTGATTTCAGGTGGTAATATTGAATTTTATCACTTCTGAAAATAAGATATTAAGCCGAGCGTTCAAGAAATTTAAATATCTCACTATCTGTAATAGAACTGTGAATCTGTTTTTTCTCGAAAATAGTTCAACAAAATTTACAAATAGTCGGTAGTCAATGTATTTTTTCCGATTAATGAATTATTGCTACTACTATTAAAAATTTTCCAATGATTATCAGAGTTCATTTCGCAAATTTTCAATGATGTTCGATTAAATAAATGAAGGGAACCTAATACTCAAATTCAAAATTCAAGTAATATTAGATTTATTAAAATGATTTTGTATTTCACGTTAGTGCGGTTCGAAACAAAAAAAATTTTATCTGAAGCGCAGAACTCAGGAACGTAGATCACATCCTGTGACACAAGTTGAAAATCGACTTTCTCAAAATGCGCCCTAACGTCACAATTAGCTTCAAGGACAATCATGTTTTATGTGAATATATAAAGTGTTCTTCCTCTTCGAGCACAACTGTAAGAATGTCTGTAAGTGTGTTTACATTTTGGAATCTTACGCTTCTGATGCAAAGCTCGTAAGACAGTCAATGACCGTCTAATATTGAAATGCGGATATGCATTATCAATATTAATATTAATCACGAGGCATTTTTCATTGTTGAAACATATAATTTTTTGAAAAACTGGTAAATTCGAAAAATTAACGACGGAGCCAGGAATCGAACCTGGTATCTAGCGATTTTTTGTTTCAAAAAATTACATGTTTCAACAATGAAAAATGCCTCGTGATTAATATTGATATTGACAATGCATATCCGCATTCCAATATTAGACGGTTATTGACTGTCTTACGAGCTTCGCATCAGAAGCGTAAGATTCCGAAATGTAAACACACTTACAGACATTCTTACAGTTGTGCTTGAAGAGGAAGAACACTTTATACATTCACACATACTATCACAGCACAAGAAAACAAATTTGAACTTACTGGTGATGAGAGGAATTAACGACATCAGAGTCAGGGCGGCTAGGTGGTCTAGTGGAGTAAGGCTCCGGTAAAGCATCGCTAGATACCAGGTTCGATTCCTGGCTCCGTCGTTAATTTTTCGAATTTACCAGTTTTTCAAAAAATCATGTTTTATAGTGATGTCAGAACATTATTACGAGGATATTGACTTATCAGATTCAAGATTGTTTCCTTTGTTCCAAAATAAATGAATATCTGGTTTTTAACGAAGTTCATGAAGATTTTTTCCAAATAATGTTATCCGATACAATATCTTGTGCATAGTCCTCCGAACATCACCTTGTAACAAGGATATGTGGAAAGAGTCCCTTTGTTGCAGGAACCATTATGAAATTATTGGTTTTCAATTCGTGCTACTGAATAACTTCTGCGTTTCAGGTTCCATTTCTAATCTCAAAATGAGATTTTTTTTGCTCCAGACAATGCTAATATGAAATGCAGAAATAATTGCGGTAAATGGAGATTCACAAGCTTTCAGTCTTAGCGAAGGACTCTATAAAGAGTGTAAAATTGAATTTGGTTTTAAGTTATCGTGCAACTAGCTAGCGAGATGACACCGTCAACTAAAATTAAATTTAAAGACATTTTTGACTGAAGTCATTTAACAATTCTAGATTCAGATTGAATCAGTTTGCCCAGCAAAATTCAACCCCACAATCTAATTGAGGACTTGAAAAACTATTTATCTGAATTCAATGCCAAAGAGAGTAAAAGTAAGCTTCAAAATAAGATACCAAATTAAATGGCATAAAGTTTAAAAAACAATGCTGGTCAATAATAATGCTCGAATTACAATGGTGCACAGAATGATTCCTCGGTAGAGCGAATTGGCAGCAACGGTTAAGTAACAAACTTATCGCTATTGGCTCGATCAAAGTAAAATGATGGGATATTCAGTCATTATGATCTGTAGTATATCCCGCTCTTCAATTTTGCCTCAACTGATGTTAAGAAGGTGGCGATGGCCTGATGAAATTTACTCTGGAACCTGATGTCTGACGGAACAATCAGGTTTGATGCTTATAGTGATTGCAGCGCTCGAGAAACCAGGATCCTTGCCACCTGAACGTTTTGACCATCAGGTAAGGCATAATTTTCCTCGTGTTAATCAAAGTTTAAACTTCGAGCCTGCTGGAAAAAAAACGAATTTCATCATTGAATCCATGTTAAAATATTGTAATAGTCAACGATCACGTAATTAGAAATCTACCTACATGCTTCTATGCCTCACAAATTCATTCCCGCTTTGATAATGAATTATTTCGTACCTGAAAATATTAGAAGCTATTGGTATCAGACAGGATCTTTTGGTATTTTTGGATACAACTAGTTTCCAATGAAATGCACAATACCTAAATCGTTAATGAGACGTATTTTTAATTTGATGTAAATAAAGAATCTGTTCACAAAGAACGTTGTTTTTACTTACCTACCTCTGATAGTCCAGACTCCCACTTGTTAATGACATTTCACATTGAATTTCAGATTTTTATTTCGATAAATAACACCCGATTTCTGTATCATTTGATATTTGCTCTTCCGTTGAATTATTTATTGCGTAGGTTGAATATTTTCCGATATCGACCACGGTATTGCTGTAAGATACTATTCTTCTGTGACAATTCACGCTACGTAAAAGTAAACAGCAACAAAACCTCAATCCACGGCTTTACGCCGAGAGATTTACAGCTATTGTTTCATTTCGTGTACGTTGGCGCCCTGCTCAGCAGACGAAAACATCGCCGCGGGGCGATTTCAGCGACCAATGAAATTGAATTATTTGGCGCATGCGCATGGTATGCCTAGTTTCAAGAGATTGTCTCGGTATATATATATATATATATATATATATATATATTTATATATATATATATTGTAACGTGGCGTTTCAGAATCGCCCGTCACAAGGGCACACAACCGTTATTATTTTCAGTTTACGCGTCCTCAGCAGGGTACTCCAACCGAACTCGATACAAAATAGGCAATGACTACTTTTTAACTAATTCTTTTTTGTAAATTCTTCATTTCGCGCTTCGGCGCAAGCTAACAAGGTACTTGGACGACAACGATCCCGATCAACAAGGGACCACTATCTACCGTTTGCAGCTCTCGACGACTTCGCCTACTGACGGTCTCATCAGACTACACTGGCTACCTTGGTGCACCTTTATATACACCTGGGGTAGCATCCACCCGAACCTTCCGTATCGCCTCGACTGCCGGTGAACAGGGAGATAAAAATCCTCCCGGCGGCCGAGGGCACCGTTCCTCGAAGAGGAACCAGCCGCCAGCTCTATCGGATGCCGTAAGGATGGCGTGAAGGGCAGACCGTAGCCTGCCATCCTCCGACTTACCGGCCTGGTGCCGGACCGACCCCAAACCACTACGTCCAGGTTGATAAAGCCATCATTCTGAGGATCGACGCTGCCTTCCTATCGGCAGGGACTAATTGCGTGGGTCGTGGTCCACGGTTTGGCCAACCGTCTGACTGCACGACCTCAGGTACAGGCAGCTAGCTACTGCCTGTACAAAATCCGGTGGAGGTAAACAATGAGGCGTCACTCTCCACCCGGTAACTTTGACCGAGAGGCACCCTGTGTATGCCTTTGTCAAAGAAGTCCCCGATGATAGGCAGCCTGGACTGTAACCGAAGCAGCTACACATCGTACGAGTTGGTGTCAACGACGAAATCGCGAGCAGCACATTACACCACATCTAGCGGTAATTTTTGGAAAACGTATGACCACGCAGTAACCAACATTCGCCACAGGGGGATGGCTTATTTGCGGTGGGGGTCAACCGACCAATCAAAGAAGAAGAATCACCTCACGACAACCGCGAGATCGGCGAGCTGAACTACGACCTGCTATTCTACGCTTGACCTGCTGAGGGACAGCTTCGTTTTTCCACATTCTCCCGATATAATACTACCGATTCTACCGTTTCTACCGCCTCTATCGATTTAAGCTACCGATACCTTCCCTTCTACCGCTATCGTTCTATCGTTTATTCTACCGAAAACCTTTATCCTTCTAAACTCTTTTCATTCTTTTTCCCTTCCTTCTCAGTTTTGCTAATATAAAGTATAATTTAAATTAGAGTCAGTTTGTGTGCCTGAGGTCAACCGCCAAGGTAAGGCTTCTGCCTTTGAATTGTACCGTTACGAAGTTGCTCATAATTTCTATTCTTTCTTATGGTATTTATCGACTTTGCGTGAATCATGGTCCACGGCTTAAAGTTGCAGTAAGCCGCCGTGTGGCTGCATGATTTCGGTCATTAATATTATATTTATTGTTTCTTGGTTGCATCGTGTGATGCCAGTCTTGTGTGAATCATGGTCCACGGCCTAGAGTTTGCAGTAAGCCGCCGTGTGACTGCATGATTTCAGTAATTTATTATTTTCGTATCTGAGCGACCTCGTAACTGCCAAATAATTATTTCTCTTGTATTTATGATTTTTCTGATTATTTGTGAATCTCTATTATTCTGCTTCTGTATTTTCTATCGTATTTTGAGCCCTATTGGCTTCATATTCTATTCCATACTCTTTTTGTAATAGTAGCGTGCTTTATATTTTATTTCTGTTATCGCTTATTATATTTTTATTTATTTTTGTGCCTATTGTATCACATATCGAGTTCCTTGGAGTACAAGCGAGCGTAGAATCACCCCTAGATATTACCGCACTTTTTCTTTATTACTATTGACAATTTTATACTATTTTTGCCTGTTATTTATTTCTCCGTATTTTGTTAAATTAAGTTCTGTGAATTATTCTTTTGTATTGCGGTGTATTTTAGTGTATTTCTCTATTTTGTAAACTCTCCGAAATTCTCTCACTCTCATAACTTTGTATTTTGGTATTCTCTCAAAAGTTATGTTTAGGAATTCATTATTTAATTCCTCAAGTACGTAATCATTATAAATTGTCGAATCTACCGTTTATGAATAATTCTATCGAAGGCTACCTAGTCGATCGTTTGCCGACTTGGTAAATTGTTACTGAATGTCAATCTCTCATACTGGTTATAATCTATGGTAAATTTGTCGTATCATCTACCGAACTATCGTCACGTTGTTTTCTACCGATCGCAGTAAAGTTCTCTCGTTCTAATTGACAGAATAATAATTTTCGTAGCGTCATTTGCAAATTGGGTAAGATCACGTCGCCCAGTGACGTGTAGTCTTAAGTCAACTCTTGCATTATATCGCATCTCTCGACCTACGTTCATTTTTCTCTGTTAACTACCGTCTCTCGTTCTAAAGCTATCGTTTACTGCTATTCTACCGAACTTTTTGTGAACAACGATTATTTATTTTATTAACTACCGCTGTCGATACCATCTTATTTGCCTGTCTCACTCATGTAACCTTCTCGACAATATATGATCGATTGACCTGTTCATTTTCCCTTTTGCCTGGAGTTTATTCTTTATTTTGTTATTTTCTTTAATTCTGGAATTACTGTTAGCTGCCTTGAATTCCGCCACTCTACCGGGATGTACGCGATCGTACCTGTGCCTAGCCAGCCATACAACGGGTTCTCTATTTATCTCTTTTGTACGGTTTTGTGTTAATTTTATTGATTTGCATTATTGTTTGAAAATCGACGCTAACGCGTCTGGCGCCCAACGTAATTATTTTGTTATAGTTTGATATTGCGGGTAAGTAGAGAATCGCGCCAAAGTGTCAACGGTAAGTCCTCATCCGAGGGTAACAGAATTTAGCGTTACAGTGTGAATAGAAAGTTTTCGTCTCTGGAGCACCTGATGTAAGAATGTATGTAGATGAATGTTTACATGTTGGAATCTACCTCCATTTGTGTGGCTCCTCGCGAAAGTGATAGAAGTGCATCCGGGAACCGACGGTCTTGTTCGCAATGTGACCCTTAAAACGAAATCCTCTGCCTTAAAACGTCTAATCGTGAAGTTGTGTGTGCTCCTAGTGTTCTCTCAAGACAATTATTATCGACTCTAAGAATGAATGGCGCACGGCGGGCGGCAGAATTCAATTTCGCGATCGTTACCGATAGCGAAGCGGACAGTATGTTTTGGCAAAGTATCGAATTAGCTTAATGTGTGTCTCGCGACACTCAAAATCGTCCTCCCGCATGGCCGCACACTCGCGTGCAATATTTACTTGCCGTCTTTGCGTTACATCTCGCCGCTTGCCCGTGTCGCAACTTAACACAGATCAGCTGTATCTGATGTATTGTCTTCTGTCACAAAATCATGTAAATGTATCATCCATGTGTATTCTCGCCTGTAAATCCTCAGTTACCGTTCTCTTCTTTTGCGATACAGATCGCATTACCCCTGTATCTTCCTCGAATGAAGTATTCCTTATTGATAATCAAAATATAATCTATCGTCAACAATCATCCCGTTCCTCGCTACAGACATTCATCACTAATTCGCGCATACCATGTCAATGTTTCATATCTCTCTGTCATCTTTCTAAACAATGACTCTTCATAGCTAACAAGTCCGAGCCTGTACCCCCCCCCCCCCGCCTTGCTCCTCCCCAAACATACTAGCGTGGGGTATGTGACGAGAAAAAAATCGGTCAACGAAAAGCAGGTAGCGGGCAGTCTTTGGCGCGAGAATGTGCACATAGTTTTTGGGTTTTTTGACTCTTTATAGCAAACAAGTCCGAGCCTGCACACCCCCAAACATATTAGCGTGGGGTATGCGATGAGAAAAAAATTGGCCAGCAAAAAAAAAAAGCCGGTAGCGAGCTCTTGAGAAAATTTTGCCCAGCTTATACTGTTCCCACGATACATTTTTGCCTGCATGTCACGTAGTGTACACCCCACGAATGATTGGCTGGTTGGCACGGCGATGATCCTAGACGTGCAATTTCTATGGGCCATAACATAAAGTTTGTACCCAAGGAAGTGACAGTCATCAGCGTAGACGGGCAGGGTCTGGATTACATCATTTTCAGGCCGCCCTATGATTTGGCAAGCTTACCATTTGAAAGTAAAGCTACTAATGTCCAGTTGACACACAATCAGCACGGAATATTATGGAATGCTGGCAACAAATCTCACGAGGATGTGCCGAAGATTTTGAGAAAAATGGTGGGAAATGCGTGTTAGGCATACGTCAAAGGGAAGGAGAAGAAAGCATAGCTGAAGGTGATCATCGATGGTACGACAAGGGTTATTCATATAGAAGATTTGCACATCACACCCCCTGCACTGAGAAAATTGAGGTATATGGAAGCGGCACCCTGGCGTGACTTGAACCATGGATACTTCCCATCGAATAACCTCCAGCAAGCAGCAGTGCCAGGCTCGATTTGGTATGATGACAACCCTGAATACATTCCGGTATACAACTGCGCCTTTGAAAATGTGCAGCGACTAAGGAGTTTGTATTTGACGGAGTGTACCAGCTCCCTCGAGAAATCCTTCCGTCTGTACAAAGAATTGGATGGTTTGAGGGCAATGATGTCCGAGGATATAGCTTTTTTACCAAAAGAATTCATCTCCACGTTCGCATTAAACGCCATCAATAATGCGTGGGATAAACTGTCTGAGAATATGAAAATGGATGACAAGATCGCCAGTTGCCGCAGATGCCTCCTGTATTATACACCAGGATCTGATGGCGATATAGTAGATGGGCCTAATCCTCTAGTAGAAGTCTGTTTGAAATGCAGCCGTCTGCCTGAAAAATGCTCGCAATATGCAAAAAAATACCTGTAGAATTCATTACAATTATATTATAGTTTACACATACAATTGAAATGGAATACCCAATAAAATTATTCACCCATCTAGGAAATAGAATTTATTACAATATATATCCTAGTTTATACATATAATTGAAAATGAAATTATCTCCACAATCAAATAAAAATAATTTTGATACAACTATGCATATATCTATATAAGTTTTATCTGTTTTTTTATATAAATTTATCTAATGAGAAAATGTGAAAATATTATAAAATTCATTTGCTATGGAATACACGATGAATAATTGTAAATTTTATTCTTCAATATAATCCTCGTTATCATATACATTCTATAACCTACTCACGAAAGTAGAAACTCGTTGAAGTCTTCGGATTTTTCAGTGAGCACCTTTGTTTCACCACTCACTTTGTCAAACGCCTGTTTTCTCACGAAGGATTTTCCAAATGCGAGAGAAGTTTCAAACCGCTATTTCAATTCAATACAAAAAGAGACACGCTCACCCTCGACCGAGCAAAAACCAACCAGCCAATCATTCGTGGGGTGTACACTACGTGACATGCAGGCAAAAATGTATCGTGGGAACAGTATAAGCTGGGCAAAATTTTCTCAAGAGCTCGCTACCGGCTTTTTTTTTTTGCTGGCCAATTTTTTTCTCATCGCATACCCCACGCTAATATGTTTGGGGGTGTGCAGGCTCGGACTTGTTTGCTATAAAGAGTCAAAAAACCCAAAAACTATGTGCACATTCTCGCGCCAAAGACTGCCCGCTACCTGCTTTTCGTTGACCGATTTTTTTCTCGTCACATACCCCACGCTAGTATGTTTGGGGAGGAGCAAGGCGGGGGGGGGGTACAGGCTCGGACTTGTTAGCTATGAAGAGTCATTGTTTAGAAAGATGACAGAGAGATATGAAACATTGACATGGTATGCGCGAATTAGTGATGAATGTCTGTAGCGAGGAACGGGATGATTGTTGACGATAGATTATATTTTGATTATCAATAAGGAATACTTCATTCGAGGAAGATACAGGGGTAATGCGATCTGTATCGCAAAAGAAGAGAACGGTAACTGAGGATTTACAGGCGAGAATACACATGGATGATACATTTACATGATTTTGTGACAGAAGACAATACATCAGATACAGCTGATCTGTGTTAAGTTGCGACACGGGCAAGCGGCGAGATGTAACGCAAAGACGGCAAGTAAATATTGCACGCGAGTGTGCGGCCATGCGGGAGGACGATTTTGAGTGTCGCGAGACACACATTAAGCTAATTCGATACTTTGCCAAAACATACTGTCCGCTTCGCTATCGGTAACGATCGCGAAATTGAATTCTGCCGCCCGCCGTGCGCCATTCATTCTTAGAGTCGATAATAATTGTCTTGAGAGAACACTAGGAGCACACACAACTTCACGATTAGACGTTTTAAGGCAGAGGATTTCGTTTTAAGGGTCACATTGCGAACAAGACCGTCGGTTCCCGGATGCACTTCTATCACTTTCGCGAGGAGCCACACAAATGGAGGTAGATTCCAACATGTAAACATTCATCTACATACATTCTTACATCAGGTGCTCCAGAGACGAAAACTTTCTATTCACACTGTAACGCTAAATTCTGTTACCCTCGGATGAGGACTTACCGTTGACACTTTGGCGCGATTCTCTACTTACCCGCAATATCAAACTATAACAAAATAATTACGTTGGGCGCCAGACGCGTTAGCGTCGATTTTCAAACAATAATGCAAATCAATAAAATTAACACAAAACCGTACAAAAGAGATAAATAGAGAACCCGTTGTATGGCTGGCTAGGCACAGGTACGATCGCGTACATCCCGGTAGAGTGGCGGAATTCAAGGCAGCTAACAGTAATTCCAGAATTAAAGAAAATAACAAAATAAAGAATAAACTCCAGGCAAAAGGGAAAATGAACAGGTCAATCGATCATATATTGTCGAGAAGGTTACATGAGTGAGACAGGCAAATAAGATGGTATCGACAGCGGTAGTTAATAAAATAAATAATCGTTGTTCACAAAAAGTTCGGTAGAATAGCAGTAAACGATAGCTTTAGAACGAGAGACGGTAGTTAACAGAGAAAAATGAACGTAGGTCGAGAGATGCGATATAATGCAAGAGTTGACTTAAGACTACACGTCACTGGGCGACGTGATCTTACCCAATTTGCAAATGACGCTACGAAAATTATTATTCTGTCAATTAGAACGAGAGAACTTTACTGCGATCGGTAGAAAACAACGTGACGATAGTTCGGTAGATGATACGACAAATTTACCATAGATTATAACCAGTATGAGAGATTGACATTCAGTAACAATTTACCAAGTCGGCAAACGATCGACTAGGTAGCCTTCGATAGAATTATTCATAAACGGTAGATTCGACAATTTATAATGATTACGTACTTGAGGAATTAAATAATGAATTCCTAAACATAACTTTTGAGAGAATACCAAAATACAAAGTTATGAGAGTGAGAGAATTTCGGAGAGTTTACAAAATAGAGAAATACACTAAAATACACCGCAATACAAAAGAATAATTCACAGAACTTAATTTAACAAAATACGGAGAAATAAATAACAGGCAAAAATAGTATAAAATTGTCAATAGTAATAAAGAAAAAGTGCGGTAATATCTAGGGGTGATTCTACGCTCGCTTGTACTCCAAGGAACTCGATATGTGATACAATAGGCACAAAAATAAATAAAAATATAATAAGCGATAACAGAAATAAAATATAAAGCACGCTACTATTACAAAAAGAGTATGGAATAGAATATGAAGCCAATAGGGCTCAAAATACGATAGAAAATACAGAAGCAGAATAATAGAGATTCACAAATAATCAGAAAAATCATAAATACAAGAGAAATAATTATTTGGCAGTTACGAGGTCGCTCAGATACGAAAATAATAAATTACTGAAATCATGCAGTCACACGGCGGCTTACTGCAAACTCTAGGCCGTGGACCATGATTCACACAAGACTGGCATCACACGATGCAACCAAGAAACAATAAATATAATATTAATGACCGAAATCATGCAGCCACACGGCGGCTTACTGCAACTTTAAGCCGTGGACCATGATTCACGCAAAGTCGATAAATACCATAAGAAAGAATAGAAATTATGAGCAACTTCGTAACGGTACAATTCAAAGGCAGAAGCCTTACCTTGGCGGTTGACCTCAGGCACACAAACTGACTCTAATTTAAATTATACTTTATATTAGCAAAACTGAGAAGGAAGGGAAAAAGAATGAAAAGAGTTTAGAAGGATAAAGGTTTTCGGTAGAATAAACGATAGAACGATAGCGGTAGAAGGGAAGGTATCGGTAGCTTAAATCGATAGAGGCGGTAGAAACGGTAGAATCGGTAGTATTATATCGGGAGAATGTGGAAAAACGAAGCTGTCCCTCAGCAGGTCAAGCGTAGAATAGCAGGTCGTAGTTCAGCTCGCCGATCTCGCGGTTGTCGTGAGGTGATTCTTCTTCTTTGATTGGTCGGTTGACCCCCACCGCAAATAAGCCATCCCCCTGTGGCGAATGTTGGTTACTGCGTGGTCATACGTTTTCCAAAAATTACCGCTAGATGTGGTGTAATGTGCTGCTCGCGATTTCGTCGTTGACACCAACTCGTACGATGTGTAGCTGCTTCGGTTACAGTCCAGGCTGCCTATCATCCGGGACTTCTTTGACAAAGGCATACACAGGGTGCCTCTCGGTCAAAGTTACCGGGTGGAGAGTGACGCCTCATTGTTTACCTCCACCGGATTTTGTACAGGCAGTAGCTAGCTGCCTGTACCTGAGGTCGTGCAGTCAGACGGTTGGCCAAACCGTGGACCACGACCCACGCAATTAGTCCCTGCCGATAGGAAGGCAGCGTCGATCCTCAGAATGATGGCTTTATCAACCTGGACGTAGTGGTTTGGGGTCGGTCCGGCACCAGGCCGGTAAGTCGGAGGATGGCAGGCTACGGTCTGCCCTTCACGCCATCCTTACGGCATCCGATAGAGCTGGCGGCTGGTTCCTCTTCGAGGAACGGTGCCCTCGGCCGCCGGGAGGATTTTTATCTCCCTGTTCACCGGCAGTCGAGGCGATACGGAAGGTTCGGGTGGATGCTACCCCAGGTGTATATAAAGGTGCACCAAGGTAGCCAGTGTAGTCTGATGAGACCGTCAGTAGGCGAAGTCGTCGAGAGCTGCAAACGGTAGATAGTGGTCCCTTGTTGATCGGGATCGTTGTCGTCCAAGTACCTTGTTAGCTTGCGCCGAAGCGCGAAATGAAGAATTTACAAAAAAGAATTAGTTAAAAAGTAGTTATTGCCTATTTTGTATCGAGTTCGGTTGGAGTACCCTGCTGAGGACGCGTAAACTGAAAATAATAACGGTTGTGTGCCCTTGTGACGGGCGATTCTGAAACGCCACGTTACAATATATATATATTTATTTATTGATTATATATAATAATAAATAGAAAAAAAAAATTGAATAAAAAAAAATAAAAAAATAATTTTATCTACAGTTTATACATTAGTCATTTTGTTGTTTTGTTGTTCATGATACAAAGTTGTTTGAGTTATCGTGATACACAACAAAGGTAAAAAAGTATTACACATATTTTGAAATGCATGCCTTTTTAATAGCAAAGATACACGGATGCATTCTATTTAATACAAAAGTATAAGCATATTTTCATCATCCATAAAATCATTCTTTCGGGTTTTTCTTCTTGAAATACAGTTAATAAAATATCACAAATTCGTCATCAAAAAGATTCATGAAATTTTTATAAAATATTTGTAGAGAATTTTACTGGTTTTAACTAAATCTCTTTGAAATATTAGAAATTTTTCTCTGAGACTTTAAAAATATGTGCCCCTTTATAAACTCTAATTACTTAACATCATTGATGACAAATAATGTTTTCCAAAAACTGCAGTTTTTGAAGATCTTTCAGATTTTAAGACTAAAACTATAATTTTATTTTTCATTACGCGTAATATTTGTACACAGTGCTGAATTTGTAGCGTTCTTATTTCACGAAATTGGTCGCGTTAACCAAGGGTAAAGAACAAGCGCCACGTGTTGTGTCTGTGGCTTTTGTATAATAGAGTAAGTCGCATCTGTATGTGTTTTCCCCGCTCACTTTCCTCTATCCCCGAGATTTCAAAATTCTCATCGTTAGCGTTGACAATAGTCAGTCTTCCCAGCGAAGTAGGTACGAGAAGGAGCTCTCTAGACTGTCGATCAGTCGTATAGCTTTAGCGACCATAATTAGCAGAGGACCCCGCACGTTTTGATAGGAAAATGGCTTTCAGTCAATTGCTCTGAAATTTCAGGAAAATGCTGTTCTGGGTTCCCTGATCAAAAGTCTGCATGGCCAAAAGTCTGTCCGAATCCAATTTTTCGAGGTACAGGCAATAGAACATAAAATATGTGATATTTTGCAAAATAAATTTTATTTCGTCTTTTTATATAAACTAATGAGTAAGTATATTTCAGCATACTTGAATATCTTCTATTTCGACAGCTTCCTGTGTATTCATGACTGCATTCAATAATCTTGTGGATGGATAATGCATATCCTGAAATCGGGCATAGCTCAAGAACCAAATCACCGAAGCCACATAAACACGAGTACCTAGTGTTCTTGCCCCAGATTGACATGTACAATAATAACCTTGAATCAGTTTTTCGTCGTTTTCAATATTGTCCATCTCCTTAATAATAATAAAACCTTATGCGTAAGAGCCCTCACTAACGATGTAAACAATAATCAAACAACAATGAATCTCGCTCGTTTGTTTAGTCAGAATATATGTTGTGAAATATCACATATTTTATGTTCTATTGCTTGCAGCTCAAAAAATTGGATTCGGACAGATTTGTGGCCATGGAGACTTTTGATCAGGGGACCCAGGACAGCATTTTCCCAAAATTTCAGAACAATTGACTGAAATTTTCCTATCAAAACGTGCGGGGTCCTTTCCTTTCGCGCTCTGTGTGATCCACGTTCGCGCTTTTTCAATGAACCTTTGATAAAGCTGTACTTATCCGGCGAGTGGTTTTTCGTTTCTGAAACCTGCTCAATCCTACAATTTCCGGCAAGTGTGCACGTTTTTTTAGAACCAGTGAATTAAATAAATTTCAAATGTGATTCCACGCTTATCGAAGGGCGCGTGCGATCTAAGATGAAAATGAAAAATTTCGGTCAAACTGCGGAAACCATTGGAAAGTTATGGATAAAATATTATTGTTATGAATATTTAAGTAGCGCAGGCATGTTACACGTTACAGCTAACGTGATTTAACACTGTGCGCTGCCTTGAGAGAATTAATTGGCGTGTAACACCTCCTATACAAAACTGTTAATGAAACATTCTCAACAGGATTGACAATGAACAGACACAAAGATGATGATAAAGTTGTAAGTTCTCGACACCTTCGTCGATTAGCAAAAGAAAAAGCTGAAAATGATATACGTGACATTGCTGCAAGTTCACAAACTTCATCTTTTTTACCAATAAATATTTGTGAGTCACAATGTTCAAGCACGCGTAAAACGACAGAATGTACACCATCTGAAGACGAACTATAGTTACAAAATTCGAATACGCATAAAAAAATTAAGTTTTCACAAATAGACACGGTTTGCGTTAAGTTAATTTTGATGCTATTCATTATCGTAACAATGCTAGTGACATCGATATAAATCCAAGTAATGTAGAATATGATTCTGTAAGTGCTTCTATCGATAGAAATGTAGATAGTATCGATTGTAGTTCATTTCCCGATGATTCAGATGATGTATCTAGCGTAAGTTCTAATGATAAACCTGATGAAGAACATAACAATGAAATTGAGTCTGGAGTTAACGACTCGTCAGATGATCAACACAGCGACAGTGATCCTGGAAGTATTCCTGATGTAAATATTGATCCTGATGTAATGACCATTTTCAAAGATCCTGCAGTTACTAAAAATAAGGAGTTTAATCCAAAAATAACAGAATCGGCAATCAACTTTGTTTATCAAAATGCTCTTGACGCATTATTGAAAATATTAAATAAGTAAACTACAAAAAAATTTCCTCAAACTTCGCGTACCTTATTGTTTCGGTAAAGTATCGAATTAGTTAAATGTGTGTCTCGCGACACTCAAAATCGTCCTCACGCATGGACGCACACTCGCGTGCAGTGTTTACTTGCCGTCTCTGCGTCAAATCTCGCCGCTTGCCCGTGTCGCGACTCAAAACCTATCAGCTGTATGTCATGTATTGTCTAATGTCTCAATATCATGTGTGTGTGTAATCTATGTGTTCTCTCGCTCTGTAAACAGTCAGTCTGTGTAACGTTCATTTGCGATACGGTTTGTATCGCCACATCAAGATCAATAAAAATTGTTAATCATTATCCCTCGCCATCTCCACATCATTTCGTTTCATTTACACTCGTCCTCAATCACTAGTTCGCGGATCCTATGTCAATGATCCATATTTTTTTGCCATCTCTCTCAACACTTATCGAAGACTCCTGTATCAACAAATGTCCGTGACATGGGTACTGGAAAATATTTACATATAGGAGTTGAAAATTGTGCAAAAAGGATCATCAACGCTCAACGTTTCCGCAAACACAATTTTGAACAATTCAGACTTTTAGTCAGTAATAACGGTGCTCCGATAACTGGTAAACTGTCTGAAAAAGGATTATGGTTAATATTGGCCAAAGATATCGATCTAGGCAATGTTTACGTTATAGGAATTTATTATGGCACAAAAAAGCCTGAAGATGTAAATAAATTTTTAAAAGAATTTGTATCAGAGTGTCCTGATCTCATAAAAAATGGATATAGTTACGATGAAGAATCATATCAATTTTTACTCTATGGATTAGTGTGCGATGGTCCTGCAAAATCCTTTATTTTGTGCACTGAGTATCACAGTGGATTCCACAGTTGTAGTAAGTGCCTAATCAAGGGAATGAAGGGGAAACATATTTCATGTGTTCGTTTTCCACTGAAAAATATTGGAACTATCTTACGGTACTGTGATATAAAATTAAGAGGCGATGATAAATTCAAAAACTTGAAGTATTTAGGCACTTATCAAAGGATCGAATCAGTATTAAATAATCTGCCTACGACAGGATTAATCTCTTGTGTACCATTGGACTGCATGCACTCATTATATTTGGAAATCATGAAACATCTAATAAAACTTGGACCGAAAGTCAAAATGTTGGAAAAAAGTATATAAGAACAAGTCAAACTTATTTCAAGTAGATTAGAAAGTTTAAAACACATTTTACCTTTTGAATTTAACCGACGTTGAAGATCATTAGTTTATTATAAACCGTGGAAAGCAACTGAATTTTGGCATTTTTTAATATATTTCGGTATTTTCATCTTAAAAGATGTTTTAACATAAGATGTGTATGAAAATTTTAAACAACTTCATACAGCAATAATCATACTCTCAAACCATGAGTTGGTAAAATCTCAAGAAATGATTGACTACGCTAAATCTTTGTTACTTCAATATATTACTGGATTTCAAAAAATATATGGCAAATCAAATATGACATTCAATGTACACAATTTAATGCATGTGTAAGTTTGACGGCCTTCAAACTTATTTTTGGTTGTTTACATGCGTGAGTCCTAGGACTGATCGGCTTAGCGTGGGCGTTACGAACGACCGGACTCGAAAAGAGCAGTCGTGGATAAACTATGCTGTGTCATCGTCGTACTCATTTCTAACTTATAGAATGCCAACAATTTGTGTTGATTTAGGTAAGATCCGTATAGTGGTATAAGTTAGTCATAGTTATGTATATGTATTGTACTAAACATTCCTTTAATTATAGCGATTATTTATTGCAACAACACGTGTTGGTTATCTCAACCTGCCCAACAATCATCATTGTTAAGTTTCTACAATAGAAACTTACAAATCAACACCAATGATGGATGACCTCAAAGCAAGATTTCACTTCGTATCAGAAGCATTAAACTCCAAAACAACAATGGTCAAGGTAAAAACGATTCAACTGATGGACCAGCCAGAAGTTTTCAAATTCCCGGCCGATCAACAAACGAGCGCCCATCACACAAAACTTTTTGAACATTCAGTGGTAAAAGGAGTAGTCAAAAGTCTGAAGGAACGAAACAAATTTCGAAATGTGGTCATTACTCTATCGCAGGACGGACTCCGAGACGAATATGTGGACGACGAGGGTAACGTTGTTTTTAACGAATACTATTTGGAGGTCGACATGGATATTTCTTTTCCCCGGTCCCTCCCATTGCAAAATTCTTCATCTGAAAAACCTACGCATTCCGTAGCGAAAAATATGGTCTTGGAAAGATTTAATGGAAAAAACTTTAACGCGGGAGCTTGGCTGGAAACATTTATAAGTGACTGTAATCGTCTTAATATAAACAAAGGAAAATACGCGGTAATTATGAGATTATTTTTGGAAGATAGTGCACTAGAGTGGCATGCGATATTTAGGAAAACAAACTCATTAACACACTCATGGGAGTTTTGGAATAATTCTTTTATTGAAACTTTCGGTCAAAAATCATGGTCTGAGATTGAATATGCATACACGTATAAATAATTGAATGGGGCATATTTTGAATTTGCACTGAAAAAACGGAATTTATTGATCGATGTAGATCCTGAATTAACAATAAATTCTCAAATAAATTTAATCGTAATAGCTTTGCCGTATTATGTGAGAGCAAGATTAAATGGTGAAATAGAAACAATCGAAAATTTGATGGCACAGTTAAAGAAAATGGAGCCTATGGTCAATAAGCTAAAGAATCTAGGAATTGGAGACAACGAAAAATCAAAACAAAACAAATCAACTGAACGATGGGTAAACAATAACTCTCCTTGCGCGTATTGTGAAAGCATAGGTTATCCAAATAGATACCATCCCGAAAATTTATGTCGAACAAAATTAAATAACAAAAACAAACAGAAAAATGAAAAAATTAAAATAGTGAATAACACCGAACTACAGAATTTAATCTCTTTCACCGAAGAGGCAAAAAACTAAATGTTACCCCACTTATAAAAGTAAAAATACTAATAAATAATAACCCAGCTATTGCGATTCATGACTCTGGAGCGAATGTATCACTAATTAATTATGATTTTCCGAAGAGGCTGGATATAGAGAAAAAAATAGGTGGGGGGCATATAAAAACATTATCGGGAACTTCGACATCGGAAGGTACGGTCTCGGTAGAAATGAAAATTCTTGACATAACGAAAAATTTTGATCCCTTCATTATGAAAAGCGAATCATTTAAAGATGACGTATTATTAGGATTGAATAGTATCAAAGAATTTGAATTACGTCAAGACGAAAATTTGAAAATAAGCCAGAAATATCAAAAACCGAAAATAAATTGCACCCAAGACACACCAACATCAAATTTCAATACATTAAAAAGAATTGATCCTATAATTAAAATAAAAAATAAATACGATCAGATATTTGCAAAAAGTAAATTTGATGTCGGCACAGTAAAAAATTACGAAGCCACAGTAAAACTCACAGAAAACAAATATATAGCCAGAAAGCCATATAGATTTTCGTTACAAGATAAAGCCGAAATAGAAAAACAAATCGCAGAATTATTGAAAACAGGCTTAATCGAGGAGTCGAGCAGCCCTAATGCAGCACCTGTAACATTAGCCTTTAAAAAAGAGGAAGGGAAAAAGTCCAGATTATGTATTGATTATCGAGAATTATACAAAATAGTCGTGCCAGAGAGTCAACCTTTCCCACGAATTGATGAGTTAGTGTTACGAGCAAGAAATTGTAGATATTTCACGAAACTTGACGTAAACTCAGCCTTCTGGTCGATCCCGCTACGGAGCAAAGATAAATACAAAACAGCCTTTGTGACACATCACGGTCACTGGCAATGGTGCTGTTTACCGTTTGGGCTTAAAATTTCACCGCCGATATTTCAGCGGATCCTATCTAGTATGATAAGAAGAAACAACTTAGAGACATTCGCTGTAAACTACATAGATGATATTTTGATTTATTCAGTAAATTACGAAGATCATCTGAGGCATATTGAATTGGTTTTGAAAATGTTATTAAATAATGGTTTCAAGTTAAATTTACCCAAATGTTTGTTCGCACAAGTTATAATTATATATTTGGGACACGAAATAGGGTTTAATTGTATAAAGCCCCTGAACAATAACGTGATTGCGATAAAAAACTCTCCTACACCTGAGAAAAAAAAACATCAGACAATTTTTGGGGAAAGTAAACTTTGATTTACAATATATCCCTAAAGCTTCAATAGTACTAGAACCATTCCATAATCTACTGAGAAAAAACGTGGAATTTAAATGGTCAGAAACTTGCCAGGAAAATTTTGAGAAAGTAAAAAACTGGTTGTGCTCGGAACCAATTTTAGCTATATTTGATTCGGATAGTCAGATTTATATTTACACTGATGCTAGCTTACAAGGTGTAGGTGCAATTTTGAAACAACCGCAAGCAGACAAAACATTAAAACCTGTATTCTATTTCTCTCGAAAATTAACAGAACGACAAAAAACGAAAAAAGCTATCTACATAGAATACTTAGCAATCAAAGAAGCCATCTTGTACTGGCAATATTACCCAATGGGTCATAAATTTATCATTTATACGGACCACAAACCATTAGAACACTTTAATATTAACAATTGTAAAGATCCGGAATGTCGAGAAATCTTGAATTGCATATCACAATTTGATTTTGAAATAATATATAACCCAGGTAAAGAAAATCTGGAAGCAGACTGCCTATCTAGAAATCCAGTCCTACAGGAACGGGAAGCAGCCGTGAACATTCGATAATCAAACTTGTGAATTTTATTAACGTAACCGATATAATTAATAACCAAATGCAACTGAAAATAGACAAAAAGTGTAATATTCAGAATAACATAATTTACAGAACTTCAAATAATAAGATGAAAATTTGGATAACCGAAGAATTCGGCATTGAATTAATAAAAACCGTGCATGAAAAACAGGGTCATGTGGGAGTAAAACAATTAACACTAACAATAACAAGAAAATTTTATTTTAAGAATATGCAGAAACATATAAAAATAACATGTCGCACATGTGAGACATGTACAAAAAATAAATCCAGAATTGCGAATTACAAAGCTCCGCTTTCACAAATAGGACCCGCGAAAAAACCATTGGAAATAATTTCTCTGGACACAAGAGTAGGTTTTGCAGGAAATAGAAGTACAAAAAAATACTTACATCTAATTGTTGATCACTTTACAAGGTATGCGTTCATTGAAACTTCGAAAACGCAAAGTGCCAGAGATTTCATAAAATTGGTAAAAGCGATAAAAAATAAATACGATCTAGGAACGTTGTTAACAGACCAATATGGGGGTATAAACTCGAGAGAATTCAAACAATATTTAAAATCAGAAAACATAAATTTGATTTTCACCGCAGTTGATTGTGCTATCTCTAATGGTTTGAATGAGATATCAAACCAAACTTTGATAAATAGAATAAGATGTAAAATTTATAACGAAAGAAACCGACCATGGTCCGTATTAGCACAAGAAAGTGTAAAGGAATACAATAACACAATTCACAGCTCGACGGGTTTTACTCCAAAATACCTACTAACCGGGATAGACGATTTTATGCTACTGAAAGAACTAAACGAAAACAATAAAAACAATCTAGAAAATAATAGAAAAATAGCATATGAAAATTCGAAAAAAATACATGAACAAAATAAAAAATACTATGATAAAAATTCAGTAGCAATGAAATATGAGGAAGGAGATTTAGTATATATATAAGTCAATCCCTTATCTTTCGTAGTTAAGGGCTATCTTGTTTTCAATAAAGTACTGCGGTTGATGCTGGTAATAACTGTAATATATTTACACTATTTACATATGTTCAAACGATTCAGATAATTACAATATGGAATTATGCCCAGGATTACCTGAATCAACAACTAGTACTTATAATTATTAACTTTGTTTGATTATAAACCTTAGCGCCAAGCGCTACGAGCCTTTTGCGTGTTTCTGTTTGGATTACGCAGTTTCGACTAATCAGCATGACGACCGCTGTCTCTGGCTTGGTAGGTGTGCCGAGCGGACGACCTCTGATAGTCGCGCTGTAGTTTGGATTAGTCTCAAACTTACATCCCCCCCTCCCCCCCCCCTCCCAGACTTATGTTTCAGGAGTCAGGAGTCTGGAAATAGGGGATCATTTTATTTGCATGATAAACGTTTGACTCTGGTGTTTTAAATCTCGAGTCAATAATATACAGTAAGTCAGAGATTTTTTTCTTTATTCTAAACGGGCCCACTCTGACCGGATCAAGTTTTTTCCTATTTAACCGACTTCCGTTCTGAATATAAACAAGATCACCGACTTCGTATGTTATTTTTCGTTTATTTTTATCATAGTAAACTTTATTTTGATTATGTATTTTTTCTGCATTTAAAAATGCTATTTTTCTGTTTTTCTCTAAATTTTCTAAGTTGTTTTCGTTAAGTTCCGACGGGAGATAGGATTTATCAATTCCATTTAAAAGGTAATTCGGTGTAAACTTTGTTGTGCTGTGTATTGTGTTATTGTAGTTTTCTACACACTGTTCAGCTATGACTGACCACGGCCGGTCTTTTTTTTCAAATATTTTACACCTAATCGCATTAACTAATGTTTGATTTGTCCGTTCATTTTGCCCGTTTGAAAAGGGGCAGTCTACCGCGGTGAAAATGTTTGTTATGTTTTCTGCTTTTAGATAATTTTTAAATTCTTTTGAGTTTATTCCCGCGTATTGATCAGTTAGAAGTACTTTTATTTTTCCCTTTTTCTGAACTTTTTTTACTAGATTTATGAAATCTTTTGCTGTCTGTGTTTTTGCGGTCAATACAAAGGCGTACTTCGTGAAGTGGTCTACGATTAAATGCAAGTATTTTTTGGGTGATTTGTTTCCGCTGAACCCTCCTATTGTATCCAAGGATATTATTTGAAACGGCTCCAACGCTGGACCTAATTGTGAAAGGGGTTGAATAAAATTTCCGAACCTTGATTTATTTCTTACGCAAGTGTCGCATGCTCGACAAATAAGTTTTATATGTTTGTGCATGTTTTTAAAATAGTATTTTGGGGTTAAAGTCAGAGTTAACTGCTTTACTCCAATATGACTTTCGTTGTGTATATTTTTTATCATTTGAATACCTAACTTTTCCGTCACCCATATTTTTTCTTTGTTATTTAAGATTTTATAACAAATGTTATTTTTTTTTACTGTTTTATCCTCTTTTTTTATATGTAATTGTTTTTGGTCGTTCCTCAGTTCTTCCATCGATAAAAAATTTACTATTTTTATAGCCGTTTCACTGCTTGTGTTTTCATCTAGTACTGGGTTTCGAGAAAAGCTATCTGCTTCTGCATTATTTTTGCCTGGGTTATACTTGATTTCAAAATCAAAGTTTGAGATGTAGTTTAATAATGCTAATAGTTCAGGATCTTTACTCTTTTTTACATTAAAGTTTTCAAGCGGTTTGTGGTCTGTGAAGATCGTGAATTTATTTCCTATAAGTTTATATTGCCAATATAAAATACACTCTTTTATCGCCAGGACTTCCAAGAATATAGCGCGTTTGTTTTCTTGCGGTTTTGTTAGTTTTTTTGAAAAAAAAAAGACTGGTTTTATAGAATTGTCTTTTTGAGGTTGTTTTAAAATTGCTGCTACTCCTTTTTTGGATGCATCTGTAAAAATGTATATAGGAAGTTTCGGGTCAAAAATTGCCAATATCGGCTCAGAGCTGAGATAGTTTTTAATTTTTTTAAAACTGTCTTCACATTCTTGTGTCCATTCGAATTTTACATTTTTTCTAAGTAAATTATGTAGTGGTTCTAATTCTATCGAAGCTTTCGGTATGTATTTTAAGTAGAAATTTATTTTTCCCAAGAGTTGCCTCACATTTTTTTGATTCTGCGGTTTCGGAAATTTTTTTATTGCTATTAAGTTATCATTTAGAGGTTTTATCTTATTTTCTTTTATTTCATGTCCCAAATAGATAACTGACTTTTTTGCAAATGTGCATTTTTTTTTGTTTAACTTAAAACCCGCTTTTTCTATGGCGATGAGAGTTTCGTTAATGTGACGTGAATGATCTGAAGAATTTTTTGAAAATATCAAAATATCATCGATATAATTTATCGCGAATTTCTCGAGATTGTTTTTCGCTAATACGTCACTCAGAATTCTCTGAAAAATTGCCGGAGACGATTTTAAGCCGAAAGGCAAACATTTCCATTGCCAATGCCCGTTTTGGGTTATAAACGCGGTTTTATATCTATCTTTTTCTCTAATCGGGATTGACCAGAAGGCCGAATTTATATCTAATTTTGTAAAAAATTTGCAATCCCGGACTTGCATTAGCAGATCGTCAATGATTGGGAATGGGTGGCATTCTGGTATAATTATTTTATTTAGTTCGCTATAGTCTACGCATAACCGTGACTTTCTCCCTTCTTCTTTCTTCAAAACAAGAGTTACCGGGGAAGCGAACGGACTAGTCGAGCGTTCAATTAAACCTACTTTCAGTAATGATTTTATTTGTGAATTTATTTCTTCGCTATCCGCTATAGAGCATTTGTACGGTTTTCGCGCAATATATTTATTTTTGGTAAGCTTTACTGGCGCCTCGTAGCCTGTTACTTTGCCTACTTTGAACTTGTCCTCTGTAAACAGCTGTTTGTGTTTATTCCACACGCGTTCCAAATAGATCTCACTGTTTACCGCTATGTTTGTTGACATAGATTCTGTTTTCCTATTCTCATGTAACTGACATTTCTTTGTATCATTTTGAAAAATTTTCAAATTTTCATTCTGACACAGTTTAAATTCTTTGATTGCATCTAAACCTAACAAAATGTCATCCTGAAAAGAGACACTTTTTACAATATAAAAACATATTGTTTTTGAAATATTAAAAATTTTTGTTCTTAGATTTATTGAGCCTAACGTATTCGTAGTGCCTGCAAATGTATTGAGTTTGTTTACCCCACTTATTTTTTTGTTTAATTTTAATTTTACCACTGTATCATAATTTATTATCGATACGTTTGCTCCCGAGTCATATACCGCAACGACTGGAGTATCCTCGATACCTATTGTTAATCTGATAAGTGGGGTCGCCATCCGTTTTTTGATTCGTCAGAAGACGCTACGCTCTCTTCAATGTTCGTGTTATTTATTATACGTATTTTATCATTTCTTGTTTTCTCTTTATCATAGAGTTTTAACCTGCACACATCTTCTGAGTGATACCTGTTTGGAAATCCTTTTTTATTGCAGTAGGAGCATGGTTTTTTTTCTGATTTATTTTCCTCTGGGATTTTTGTTTTGATTTTTTTCTCTACAAGACCTTCTGACTGATTTATGAGCGACATTAATTTATCAATTGTATCTAAATCTTTTCTATTTATGTGTACTTGAATTTTTGCTGGTAAGCCCAAAACAATTAAATTTATTTGAGTGTTTTCTGATATTTTAGAATCTGTGTCTAAAAGCAGATTTCTCTTTTTTAGTGCGTACTCTAAAAGCGAACCATTTAAATAACGAAATTCGTATGCATACTTTATTTCTGGCCACCCTATCACGGCAAAAGTATCTAAAAAGGAATTTTTCCAATGCTCCCATGGCCTTGTAATCCTATTTATTTTCAAAAAGCTTTGAAACCAGTCAAGGGCCGGTCCCTCCAAAAAAAATCTCAACGTCTCTGCGTAGTTTTCTTCTCTACATTTTAAACGGGTGCACTCGCTCACGAAAAGATCCATAAAAATAGCCGCGTTCTGGTTTTTTCCTGAGAATTTTTCCAGAATCATGTTTTTCACTCGTGACGTTATCTTTTCATGCGGAAAGGTTTCAAAATTATGGGTGGGAACGGGACTGGGATCACCATACGCTCGACATTCATCCAAATAAATACCGTCGTAACATACATTTCCCTCTTCATCTAAGTATTGCCCTTCAAGTTCATCTACTAGCGAAATCCACACCTTCCGGAACTTTCCCCGTGTTTTAACACTCTTGACTATATTTTTCACGATCTTCGTTTCGAAGAGTTTTGGATGATTCTCTTTCGTTGAAAAGTGTTCCGGAAATTCATAAGTCGTGTCCTCTCCTTCTAATTGAATTGTGCGAACTCTCAAAATGGTGGTTCTAGCGTCTAATGCCTCGGAGACAAAGCAGAATTTTGCTCGAACCACAGCCATAGTTGTTGATTTATAAGTCAATCCCTTATCTTTCGTAGTTAAGGGCTATCTTGTTTTCAATAAAGTACTGCGGTTGATGCTGGTAATAACTGTAATATATTTACACTATTTACATATGTTCAAACGATTCAGATAATTACAATATGGAATTATGCCCAGGATTACCTGAATCAACAACTAGTACTTATAATTATTAACTTTGTTTGATTATAAACCTTAGCGCCAAGCGCTACGAGCCTTTTGCGTGTTTCTGTTTGGATTACGCAGTTTCGACTAATCAGCATGACGACCGCTGTCTCTGGCTTGGTAGGTGTGCCGAGCGGACGACCTCTGATAGTCGCGCTGTAGTTTGGATTAGTCTCAAACTTACATATATACAGAAGTAGTACAGCAAGGCGGGTTCTGGATCCAAACACCTTCTTTACCGACCGAGCCGCTCCGCGCAGCCCAGACTCGAACCCTTTTCCGCGATGACGTCACAGTCTGCCGTACCGAAGGTCAAAACCGTGCAACCTTACCGACAGTTCGAGGGTCAAAATCGTGCTGTTTTACCGACAATCTTACCGACCCCGTGCAACCTTACCGACAGTTGTATCGATCGAGGGTCCAAATCGTGCTGTTTTACCGACAATCTTACCGACCGAAGGTCTGTAGTGCTCGCCTGCCAACGGTAGAGGGCGCAGCGGGGGCGAGAACTTTTTTACCGTCTCGCATTCTTCTCCCACGATAGGACTGCTGATGTGTAACATTAACCACTCCGAATTCCTTTCCCACGGTAGGACTGCTGACGTGTAACATCAACCACCTCACATTCCTTTCCCACCTTATCAACCACGTGACATTCCAAAATTAATGGATCCGAGAATTGTTTGCCTCAAATTCAACGTCGCACCGAAATCCTTTGACCGCATGCCGCTCGCCGTCAAGTCGAAACTTGTCGAACGCATTGTTTTGTCTAACCACCTTATCAACCACGTGACATTCCAAAATTAATGTTTCCGAGAATCGTGTTTCACTTATTCGGATGTCGGTTTGATATCAACCACCTCACATTCCTTTCCCACGTTATCAACCACGTGACATTCCAAAATTAATGGTTCCGAGAATTAGTCGCGGTACAGAGCCTGCGGTGTCGGGTTACTATCGCTCTTGGAATGCCAAAAGGTGCGCGCGCATCCGTACAGCTGCCCTATAAAAAGGACGCTCATCACTGCAAACGATCATTACGTCACAAGCTGTCAAGCATACGTGAGGAAAGAGCTCAAGATGGAATCCGCGAAGTGTTTGAGATTGATCGATATTATGGAATCGGCGGTCAAGATTTTATCGGAAAAATCGTCGCCGGCAGAGATTGCAAAATGGATTCGACTCGGAACCCAAAATATCAGGCTTTTGAATAAAATCTTACGCAACAACGCCTCAACGATCGGAGAGAAGACAAGAATTTTGACTACAATTGGAATTCTGAAATCGTTGACAGTCAAATTTCAACAATTGCAGAAAGTGGGTGACGGATTACGAAGCCGACGAAGAAGCGATCGAGTACGGTGGAAAGATTTGGAATCAGCTTTCGAGAGTAGAATTCGAACTGGATCCATCGTCAATTTGAAGCATAAAGATGTGGAGAGATTTCTAGAAGACGCAAAGGTACTAGCTGTGACGAGACTGAAAAACGCTCTGAAGAAAGACAGGAGCTTGAAAGCCAACGTTATCCTGGCTTGTAAATTTGAACTCAGAAAAGTTGATCGCACGGTGGAAGAGATCAAATTTTTTAAAACGAGAAATGAAATCATCCTCCAGACAACGGATATCAACGAATGGTTCACCGAAAACGCGACGGAGCGTTTGTTGAAAAAGGTGGAAGATTTCCAGGAAAAGGATTCAGGCTGGTCGCTGACCGAAATAATCAATTTGACTGTAAATATCAACAAGTACGTGCCACTACGAGGCGGTGTCTTCACATACACACCACTACCGAAAGATATTCAAGATAAGAAGGCTGTCGTCAACATCCGTAACAGAGACGCGTATTGCTTTCTTTGGTCGGTCACCGCAGCCCTCTTTCCAGCCAACAACAATCCCAGTAAAATTACTTCGTATCCACATTTCAGCTCAGTGCTACAATACGACGGTTTGCATTTTCCAATGTCTTTAGACCAGATTCCAAAATTTGAGAAACTTAATAAACTTTCAATTAACGTTTATGGTATAGATAGTGCGGAAAAACAAAAGCGCAGTGGAATCGTACCCATTTATTTAAGCCGAAACAAGTCTGATAAACCTACAATCCATCTTTTAGTAATAGAGTCTGAAAACGACGATGACGATGATAGTATGGAAAATATTGAAAAAAATAGAATCTTCCATTTTACTTGTATTCGAAATCTGTCGCGGTTGACGAGTTCTCAAATTTCCAAACATAAACGTCGTACTTGGTTATGCGATAGGTGTCTGTCTCATTTTAATTTCGAAAGATGTTTGTTGAAGCACCGAGCTGATTGCATGAATTTAAACAAAACCAAAGTTATTCTACCTACAGATGAGGAAAAAATACTAAAATTCAAAAATTTCAAGCACAAAGAAACCGTTCCATTCTGCATTTACGCGGATCTCGAATGTTTACTGCAACCCACACATGAAAGTTTTGGGGAAAATAGAACAATTTATCAGAAGCATCTTCCGTATAGTATAGCTTACTATCTGCATTGCGCGTTTGACGACTCGCTTTCAAAATTCAAAATTAATCGGGGAGAGACTTGCGTTCAATGGTTTGTGAACGAGTTAGCGGAATTGGCACATTCGTTGGAAGTTTATTTCAAAACTGTTGTACCGATGGAACCACTAAATTTCAATCAAATCAACGAATTTCACTCAACAACAGTGTGTCACATTTGTGAAAAACCGTTTACACTCGCAGACGTGAAACATCGTGATCACTGCCATTTCACGGGAAAGTACCGTGGTGCTGCTCACCGAGGTTGCAATCTAAATTACCAAAATTCGCACATTATCCCAGTGATATCCCACAATCTGTCGGGTTACGATTCACATTTCCTGATCAAAGCACTGGCCACATCGTTCGAGGGTACAACTGAGCTTCTACCCGTAAACAAAGAAAAGTACATTTCATTTACAAAATACGTCGAGGGGACAGATATAAAGTTTAGATTCGTAGATTCGTACCGTTTCATGCCCAGTAGTCTTGAGAAATTAGCAACGTATCTCGGTGATGATCAAAAAACAATCACACGAAAATTTTATCATAGCTCAGATAAATTTCAGTTATTGACCAGAAAAGGAGTGTTCCCGTACGAATATATAGACAGTTGGGAGAAGCTCGAGGACACACGGCTACCATCCAAACAACAATTTTACTCAAAATTAAATGATCGGGATATATCAGACGACGACTATGCACATGCATGTAAAGTTTGGCAAACTTTTAACGTTCAAAATTTGGGAGAGTATTCGGACTTGTATTTACAGACGGACGTGTTTTTACTGGCCGACGTTTTTCAAAACTTTCGACAGAGCTGTTGGACGACGTACAAACTGGACCCGTTACATTACTACACAGCGCCCGGTCTGTCGTTTGATGCAATGTTAAAATGTACAGGCATCGAACTCGAGCTGCTCACCGACATAGACATGGTTATGTTTATCGAAAAGGGTATTCGTGGTGGTGTATCACAGTGTTCGAACAGATACGCAAAGGCCAACAATAGATATATGGGAGAGGAATTCGATCCTGAGGTCGAAGAATCTTATCTCATGTACTTTGACGTTAATAATTTGTACGGTGCTGCTATGAGCTTTGCTCTGCCATACAGTTCCTTCGAATGGTTATCAGACTTCGGTCAATGCGACGTTCTTACCGTCTCGGACGATGCGGAGTTTGGTTACATACTGGAGGTGGATTTGGAATATCCTGAGGAACTGCATGAAATTCATAAGGATTTACCACTGTGTCCGGAGCACTACATACCTCCGATCTCGAATAGTAAGCAACCGAAATTGACGCCCACGCTATTTTCCAAGAAAAACTACGTTGTTCACTACCGCGTTTTGAAACAATGCTTACAATTAGGCTTAAAATTACTCAAAATTCATAGAGTTCTCAAATTCAGACAAACCCGGTGGCTCAAAAATTATATAGATTTAAATACCGATTTGCGGAAAAAATCTCACAACGAATTTGAGAAAAACTTTTACAAACTGATGAACAACGCAGTTTTTGGTAAAACTATGGAAAATGTTAGGAAGTATAGAGATGTCAGGCTGATCACGAAATGGGATGGAAGATACGGTGCTAGAGCTACCATAGCCAAACCCAATTTTCACAGCTGCACCGTTTTCGACAAAGATATAATTATCGTTGAAATGAGTAAGACGAAAGTCAAGTTGAATAAACCATTGTACGCAGGTTTCTCCATCATGGATCTGGCTAAAACATATATCCACGATTTTCATTACAATTACATTAAGCAGAAATTCGGCAACCGAGCAAAATTAATGTACACGGATACCGACAGTTTGATTTACAATTTTACCGTCCCCGACATATACGAACACATTAAGGAGGACTTGCACAAATTCGACACGTCTGATTATCCTCTTGACAACGTTTATGGAATGCCTCTAGCGAACAAAAAAGTTCTCGGGTTGATGAAAGACGAGAATAACGGCAAAATCATGCTGGAATTTGTAGGGTTACGAGCTAAATTGTACGCATTCCGAGTCTTGGGAGACGAAAAAGACAACAAACGTGCCAAAGGAGTCAAAGGATCAGCGTTGAGAAAAATTACTTTCAACGATTATTTGGAATGTGTTTTGAACTGTGAAAATTTGTCTACAAATCAGCATTTGATCATGAGTCGAAAGCACGAGGTATACACCGTAGAACAGCAGAAAGTAGCACTGAGCTGGAATGACGACAAGCGGATCGTGTTTCAAAATACAACCGACACGCTTCCGTGGGGCTACAAGCCTAAGCTTTGTAATTTATAACTGTACCATGTCTGTCGATTGTCTAAAAAAAGACGCATACTTGTTGTGTGTCGGATATAAAATAAAGAGGGACATACGTTTTTACAAAAAATTCATTTATTCTGGGGGAACGTTATATAAGCGAAAAGTGAAAACTTCATCGCCAGTCTGAAGCTGTTCTTCTTGCAAATGAGAAGTGCTCTGGAACAACAACGTGAATTGAAGAAACGACTAGAACTGCTCCTCAAGAATATTGGAGAAGTAAAACATCTGCTGAAAATCAGATCTGACCTCAATCAACTCACAAGAGATTTCGAGCGCATACAACTCGACCGTAACGATCATGGACTTTTCAAAAATTGAACGAAGTCGCTCGCCTGGAGACACTTCTGCCCTTGAAAAAGCTTTCGGACCTCGAAGTATACTTCGAATACCGGGTCAGTGGCGTTCGTCGGGTTAAAACGAAATTTGGAGACAAAATCGTTCTGGACTTGGATGACTCTTTCACGATTTTTCTGCCCAACCGACTGACCAAGGCCCTCCACGAAAATGAAGATTTGTTCCAGAAGGTGACGACAGCCAGTAAGGAGATACGGTTGCATCTACGCTATCTTGGCGGACCCTACGGTCAACTTGAATTCGTATACGTATAATCTGAGTATCGCATTCGAATATCCAATGTTCTGTGTAAGTCTTACGTTCAATAAACAAAAAAAAAAAGATTGAAATTATGAATATTTTTTCATTTATCCATCATGTATACCTTTGATCCTACGTACGTTTTGTACCTTGTAATTGTATCTAGAATTAAGTCTCAAAACCTAAGAAAATGCTACTCCGAACACCACTAAGCAACGACGGAGGGTTTCGAGCTGCGTAATGTGAACTCTACGATGAGTATTTGGACGGGTTCAGACCAGAGTGCAAGGTCGGCCGATAGCCGCGGTACAGAGCCAAGGATCTGCGGTGTTGGGTTACTATCGCTCTAGGAATGCAAAACATAACTCGGTTTGAGTACAGCTCGGTCAAGGATGGAGAGCAAGGTCGAATCTTACATAAGCTTCGTATTGAAAAAAATTCTCTCTTAAGAGCTAAGGTGAAGGTATAAAATTATTTCATGAATATTCTTTAAAAAAAACAGTTTCATTACATCTGTCGCGAACAGAAATAATAAAATAATGTACAACTCAGTCATAACAAAATTTAATATGGAAGGTTTAGGTAATAAGCAGGGATGTTTTAAATATATCGTTCTGAGGAGGACCCCCATCACGGCTGAAACGTTAACACAAAAAAAGTGTTTTGATGTTCACGACCTTCATATCCAAGAATAATATTATTCAACAATTCACCAAGGTCAAGAAAAATCGTCTTCTTCACTATTCCAGAATTTCCGAATTCCCTGGCTTTTACGGGTCTCAAGATTTTTGAAGTTACAGCATTGTTCAGCTCTGCGGGATCTGCGACATTGCACAGTCTCTTGTTCCGTATATTACGCTTCGACTGCCATGACTTTGACGTTGATATAAGCTGAACTTTGTATAACTTTTTTGACTTGCATATATCATGTAAGACTGACGAGTCTGCATCGGATGCGTTGAGCTTATATATATATATATAAGCCGATAGATCGCAAGAATTTGGAAACGGTGCGCACTGCGTTCTGCGCATATCGGAAAGAAAAATGACGTCAGAGATGCGGTGCGCACTGCGTTCTGCGCATCTCGGAGTGAAAAAATGACGTCAGAGACGACTGGGTCCACCCTTTATCCGACCCGCCATCCCTAAATTTTGACGACAAAAAAAAAAAAAAATCGAAATCAAATTTGAAATTGGAGAAAAAAAAAAAAATTTGTTGAAAAAAAAAAATTGGAGCACGCGGTACTTGGCAGGCGTTTTTAAAACGAGCACAAGAAAATACAAGTCGAGCTGTATAAATGTTATGATGGCAATATAAACATGGGCCTGCCAAGTACCGCGTGCTCCAATTTTTTTTTTTCAACAAATTTTTTTTTTTTTCTCCAATTTCAAATTTGATTTCGATTTTTTTTTTTTTTTGTCGTCAAAATTTAGGGATGGCGGGTCGGATAAAGGGTGGACCCAGTCGTCTCTGACGTCATTTTTTCACTCCGAGATGCGCAGAACGCAGTGCGCACCGCATCTCTGACGTCATTTTTCTTTCCGATATGCGCAGAACGCAGTGCGCACCGTTTCCAAATTCTTGCGATCTATCGGCTTATATATATATATATAAGCTCAACGCATCCGATGCAGACTCGTCAGTCTTACATGATATATGCAAGTCAAAAAAGTTATACAAAGTTCAGCTTATATCAACGTCAAAGTCATGGCAGTCGAAGCGTAATATACGGAACAAGAGACTGTGCAATGTCGCAGATCCCGCAGAGCTGAACAATGCTGTAACTTCAAAAATCTTGAGACCCGTAAAAGCCAGGGAATTCGGAAATTCTGGAATAGTGAAGAAGACGATTTTTCTTGACCTTGGTGAATTGTTGAATAATATTATTCTTGGATATGAAGGTCGTGAACATCAAAACACTTTTTTTGTGTTAACGTTTCAGCCGTGATGGGGGTCCTCCTCAGAACGATATATTTAAAACATCCCTGCTTATTACCTAAACCTTCCATATTAAATTTTGTTATGACTGAGTTGTACATTATTTTATTATTTCTGTTCGCGACAGATGTAATGAAACTGTTTTTTTTAAAGAATATTCATGAAATAATTTTATACCTTCACCTTAGCTCTTAAGAGAGAATTTTTTTCAATACGAAGCTTATGTAAGATTCGACCTTGCTCTCCATCCTTGACCGAGCTGTACTCAAACCGAGTTATGTTTTGCATTCCTAGAGCGATAGTAACCCAACACCGCAGATCCTTGGCTCTGTACCGCGGCTATCGGCCGACCTTGCACTCTGGTCTGAACCCGTCCAAATACTCATCGTAGAGTTCACATTACGCAGCTCGAAACCCTCCGTCGTTGCTTAGTGGTGTTCGGAGTAGCATTTTCTTAGGTTTTGAGACTTAATTCTAGATACAATTACAAGGTACAAAACGTACGTAGGATCAAAGGTATACATGATGGATAAATGAAAAAATATTCATAATTTCAATCTTTTTTTTTTTGTTTATTGAACGTAAGACTTACACAGAACATTGGATATTCGAATGCGATACTCAGATTATACGTATACGAATTCAAGTTGACCGTAGGGTCCGCCAAGATAGCGTAGATGCAACCGTATCTCCTTACTGGCTGTCGTCACCTTCTGGAACAAATCTTCATTTTCGTGGAGGGCCTTGGTCAGTCGGTTGGGCAGAAAAATCGTGAAAGAGTCATCCAAGTCCAGAACGATTTTGTCTCCAAATTTCGTTTTAACCCGACGAACGCCACTGACCCGGTATTCGAAGTATACTTCGAGGTCCGAAAGCTTTTTCAAGGGCAGAAGTGTCTCCAGGCGAGCGACTTCGTTCAATTTTTGAAAAGTCCATGATCGTTACGGTCGAGTTGTATGCGCTCGAAATCTCTTGTGAGTTGATTGAGGTCAGATCTGATTTTCAGCAGATGTTTTACTTCTCCAATATTCTTGAGGAGCAGTTCTAGTCGTTTCTTCAATTCACGTTGTTGTTCCAGAGCACTTCTCATTTGCAAGAAGAACAGCTTCAGACTGGCGATGAAGTTTTCACTTTTCGCTTATATAACGTTCCCCCAGAATAAATGAATTTTTTGTAAAAACGTATGTCCCTCTTTATTTTATATCCGACACACAACAAGTATGCGTCTTTTTTTAGACAATCGACAGACATGGTACAGTTATAAATTACAAAGCTTAGGCTTGTAGCCCCACGGAAGCGTGTCGGTTGTATTTTGAAACACGATCCGCTTGTCGTCATTCCAGCTCAGTGCTACTTTCTGCTGTTCTACGGTGTATACCTCGTGCTTTCGACTCATGATCAAATGCTGATTTGTAGACAAATTTTCACAGTTCAAAACACATTCCAAATAATCGTTGAAAGTAATTTTTCTCAACGCTGATCCTTTGACTCCTTTGGCACGTTTGTTGTCTTTTTCGTCTCCCAAGACTCGGAATGCGTACAATTTAGCTCGTAACCCTACAAATTCCAGCATGATTTTGCCGTTATTCTCGTCTTTCATCAACCCGAGAACTTTTTTGTTCGCTAGAGGCATTCCATAAACGTTGTCAAGAGGATAATCAGACGTGTCGAATTTGTGCAAGTCCTCCTTAATGTGTTCGTATATGTCGGGGACGGTAAAATTGTAAATCAAACTGTCGGTATCCGTGTACATTAATTTTGCTCGGTTGCCGAATTTCTGCTTAATGTAATTGTAATGAAAATCGTGGATATATGTTTTAGCCAGATCCATGATGGAGAAACCTGCGTACAATGGTTTATTCAACTTGACTTTCGTCTTACTCATTTCAACGATAATTATATCTTTGTCGAAAACGGTGCAGCTGTGAAAATTGGGTTTGGCTATGGTAGCTCTAGCACCGTATCTTCCATCCCATTTCGTGATCAGCCTGACATCTCTATACTTCCTAACATTTTCCATAGTTTTACCAAAAACTGCGTTGTTCATCAGTTTGTAAAAGTTTTTCTCAAATTCGTTGTGAGATTTTTTCCGCAAATCGGTATTTAAATCTATATAATTTTTGAGCCACCGGGTTTGTCTGAATTTGAGAACTCTATGAATTTTGAGTAATTTTAAGCCTAATTGTAAGCATTGTTTCAAAACGCGGTAGTGAACAACGTAGTTTTTCTTGGAAAATAGCGTGGGCGTCAATTTCGGTTGCTTACTATTCGAGATCGGAGGTATGTAGTGCTCCGGACACAGTGGTAAATCCTTATGAATTTCATGCAGTTCCTCAGGATATTCCAAATCCACCTCCAGTATGTAACCAAACTCCGCATCGTCCGAGACGGTAAGAACGTCGCATTGACCGAAGTCTGATAACCATTCGAAGGAACTGTATGGCAGAGCAAAGCTCATAGCAGCACCGTACAAATTATTAACGTCAAAGTACATGAGATAAGATTCTTCGACCTCAGGATCGAATTCCTCTCCCATATATCTATTGTTGGCCTTTGCGTATCTGTTCGAACACTGTGATACACCACCACGAATACCCTTTTCGATAAACATAACCATGTCTATGTCGGTGAGCAGCTCGAGTTCGATGCCTGTACATTTTAACATTGCATCAAACGACAGACCGGGCGCTGTGTAGTAATGTAACGGGTCCAGTTTGTACGTCGTCCAACAGCTCTGTCGAAAGTTTTGAAAAACGTCGGCCAGTAAAAACACGTCCGTCTGTAAATACAAGTCCGAATACTCTCCCAAATTTTGAACGTTAAAAGTTTGCCAAACTTTACATGCATGTGCATAGTCGTCGTCTGATATATCCCGATCATTTAATTTTGAGTAAAATTGTTGTTTGGATGGTAGCCGTGTGTCCTCGAGCTTCTCCCAACTGTCTATATATTCGTACGGGAACACTCCTTTTCTGGTCAATAACTGAAATTTATCTGAGCTATGATAAAATTTTCGTGTGATTGTTTTTTGATCATCACCGAGATACGTTGCTAATTTCTCAAGACTACTGGGCATGAAACGGTACGAATCTACGAATCTAAACTTTATATCTGTCCCCTCGACGTATTTTGTAAATGAAATGTACTTTTCTTTGTTTACGGGTAGAAGCTCAGTTGTACCCTCGAACGATGTGGCCAGTGCTTTGATCAGGAAATGTGAATCGTAACCCGACAGATTGTGGGATATCACTGGGATAATGTGCGAATTTTGGTAATTTAGATTGCAACCTCGGTGAGCAGCACCACGGTACTTTCCCGTGAAATGGCAGTGATCACGATGTTTCACGTCTGCGAGTGTAAACGGTTTTTCACAAATGTGACACACTGTTGTTGAGTGAAATTCGTTGATTTGATTGAAATTTAGTGGTTCCATCGGTACAACAGTTTTGAAATAAACTTCCAACGAATGTGCCAATTCCGCTAACTCGTTCACAAACCATTGAACGCAAGTCTCTCCCCGATTAATTTTGAATTTTGAAAGCGAGTCGTCAAACGCGCAATGCAGATAGTAAGCTATACTATACGGAAGATGCTTCTGATAAATTGTTCTATTTTCCCCAAAACTTTCATGTGTGGGTTGCAGTAAACATTCGAGATCCGCGTAAATGCAGAATGGAACGGTTTCTTTGTGCTTGAAATTTTTGAATTTTAGTATTTTTTCCTCATCTGTAGGTAGAATAACTTTGGTTTTGTTTAAATTCATGCAATCAGCTCGGTGCTTCAACAAACATCTTTCGAAATTAAAATGAGACAGACACCTATCGCATAACCAAGTACGACGTTTATGTTTGGAAATTTGAGAACTCGTCAACCGCGACAGATTTCGAATACAAGTAAAATGGAAGATTCTATTTTTTTCAATATTTTCCATACTATCATCGTCATCGTCGTTTTCAGACTCTATTACTAAAAGATGGATTGTAGGTTTATCAGACTTGTTTCGGCTTAAATAAATGGGTACGATTCCACTGCGCTTTTGTTTTTCCGCACTATCTATACCATAAACGTTAATTGAAAGTTTATTAAGTTTCTCAAATTTTGGAATCTGGTCTAAAGACATTGGAAAATGCAAACCGTCGTATTGTAGCACTGAGCTGAAATGTGGATACGAAGTAATTTTACTGGGATTGTTGTTGGCTGGAAAGAGGGCTGCGGTGACCGACCAAAGAAAGCAATACGCGTCTCTGTTACGGATGTTGACGACAGCCTTCTTATCTTGAATATCTTTCGGTAGTGGTGTGTATGTGAAGACACCGCCTCGTAGTGGCACGTACTTGTTGATATTTACAGTCAAATTGATTATTTCGGTCAGCGACCAGCCTGAATCCTTTTCCTGGAAATCTTCCACCTTTTTCAACAAACGCTCCGTCGCGTTTTCGGTGAACCATTCGTTGATATCCGTTGTCTGGAGGATGATTTCATTTCTCGTTTTAAAAAATTTGATCTCTTCCACCGTGCGATCAACTTTTCTGAGTTCAAATTTACAAGCCAGGATAACGTTGGCTTTCAAGCTCCTGTCTTTCTTCAGAGCGTTTTTCAGTCTCGTCACAGCTAGTACCTTTGCGTCTTCTAGAAATCTCTCCACATCTTTATGCTTCAAATTGACGATGGATCCAGTTCGAATTCTACTCTCGAAAGCTGATTCCAAATCTTTCCACCGTACTCGATCGCTTCTTCGTCGGCTTCGTAATCCGTCACCCACTTTCTGCAATTGTTGAAATTTGACTGTCAACGATTTCAGAATTCCAATTGTAGTCAAAATTCTTGTCTTCTCTCCGATCGTTGAGGCGTTGTTGCGTAAGATTTTATTCAAAAGCCTGATATTTTGGGTTCCGAGTCGAATCCATTTTGCAATCTCTGCCGGCGACGATTTTTCCGATAAAATCTTGACCGCCGATTCCATAATATCGATCAATCTCAAACACTTCGCGGATTCCATCTTGAGCTCTTTCCTCACGTATGCTTGACAGCTTGTGACGTAATGATCGTTTGCAGTGATGAGCGTCCTTTTTATAGGGCAGCTGTACGGATGCGCGCGCACCTTTTGGCATTCCAAGAGCGATAGTAACCCGACACCGCAGGCTCTGTACCGCGACTAATTCTCGGAACCATTAATTTTGGAATGTCACGTGGTTGATAACGTGGGAAAGGAATGTGAGGTGGTTGATATCAAACCGACATCCGAATAAGTGAAACACGATTCTCGGAAACATTAATTTTGGAATGTCACGTGGTTGATAAGGTGGTTAGACAAAACAATGCGTTCGACAAATTTCGACTTGACGGCGAGCGGCATGCGGTCAAAGGATTTCGGTGCGACGTTGAATTTGAGGCAAACAATTCTCGGATCCATTAATTTTGGAATGTCACGTGGTTGATAAGGTGGGAAAGGAATGTGAGGTGGTTGATGTTACACGTCAGCAGTCCTACCGTGGGAAAGGAATTCGGAGTGGTTAATGTTACACATCAGCAGTCCTATCGTGGGAGAAGAATGCGAGACGGTAAAAAAGTTCTCGCCCCTGCTGCGCCCTCTACCGTTGGCAGGCGAGCACTACAGACCTTCGGTCGGTAAGATTGTCGGTAAAACAGCACGATTTGGACCCTCGATCGATACAACTGTCGGTAAGGTTGCACGGGGTCGGTAAGATTGTCGGTAAAACAGCACGATTTTGACCCTCGAACTGTCGGTAAGGTTGCACGGTTTTGACCTTCGGTACGGCAGACTGTGACGTCATCGCGGAAAAGGGTTCGAGTCTGGGCTGCGCGGAGCGGCTCGGTCGGTAAAGAAGGTGTTTGGATCCAGAACCCGCCTTGCTGTACTACTTACAGAATAGCAACAAATCAAATAGAGGGAAATTAGATCCCATTAGAATAGGTCCATACAAAATCAAAAAGAAAATATCAGATCGGATATTTATCATTGACAGTGGAAAAAAAAGGAATCCAATATTTTCCACACTTGTAAACTAATTCCTTACTTGCCATCCTCCACACCTGCATGTGTATCTTGAGAGGGGAGATTGAGATTGTAAGTTTGACGGCCTCCAAACTTATTGTTGGTTGTTTACATGCGTGAGTCCTAGGACTGGTCGGCTTAGCGTGGGCGTTACGAACGACCGAACTCGAGAGGAGCAGTCGTGGATAAACTATGCTGCGTCATAGTCGTACTCATTTCTAACTTATAGAATACTGTTACGCCCCGACGTACCGCCTTGGCGTACCTTTTTCAAAATTCCATTTCATTTCATTTCTTTAATTTCTTCACTGCACAGATATCATTTTATCAAAATCTCATATTCTAATAACGGCGAGTTCCACCCCTCCTGGCAAAAGTCACGTAGAGACCAACGATGATCCCTAGTATAAGGTTCAACTTTATTCTATTTATCTGGTACCAAGAACTGAGATGAGAGACTGCTGAGTTAGTATCAGTAGCGCTCAGCCTGGAAATATTCCTCTTTTTAAATTAAAATTATAATCAATAACTAGGATAAACCACTACCTTCAGGACCATCAAATTAAAATAGATTACTCATTGGACTGTATGAATGAATGTGTGAACATTGCATGCAAATATCTTTTGTTCATATTTCCAATGTGTCACCGACGAGATTGAGAATCGTCGGAACACCGTCGAAGAGCGAGAAGTAACGCTGACCACGTGGATTTGGGCGCCAGGAGGACGCCCTCGCACCTCATTGGCTAATTACCGTTGTAACTAATTACAACTGCAGCTCCTTGGACCCTCGGGCCCAAGAAGCCGCGTCTTTCGTCTGTCAAGTCGCGAAGTGCGTGGACGTAAACCCGGATTAGCCCTCTCGAGCAAGAGTAGCGTTTGGAAAATCTTAGTTGTGACCGGCCTAAAGTCTCGCGCTAATTCGTTAAATTCGAGCATTCAGTTATTCTGTTAGCTGCAAAAGACTCACTATCTTCTACATTTCCATCTTTTCTGTTCTTTACTAAATCTCGTCATTTCGCGAATAGACATTTTTATGATATTCCATTTCCCTTAGTTAAAATTGAGTTCGGCCCTGATTAAAGCGAATCAGGTAATCTTAAGTAAAAATAATAATAATTACACTATCATTTTTAATAAATAATCGTTCCAATCAATTTTAACTTATCATCAAAATCACAAACAGACACTTTCAAACTTTCGATAACAAGATATCATTCTAAATTCACAAAGACTAAGTGACCAGCGTTCTACATCATTCGATTCATCAACTCTTCCAAATTTGAGGTGAGGCCCCTGGTCCAGCATTCTACCGACGCAGACCGACACGATCCGACGGCTCTCAATCTCGTCGACCGATTCACCCAAAAGCTAAGTCAATCCGAGTGTTAACCCTCAAAAAAATTAGACGAATTCTTGTTCACCTTGATAATCAAAACTACTTCAGTAAATTCACAAAAACCAAGCATAGAATTGGTGGCTAGCTTCACTACCCCCAATTAAATTCCACTTATTGTTTCTAAGAATTAACAAATAAGACTAAACGATTAAATATATATATTAAATATATATATATATTATATTAAACGATTTAAGATAATCTAAAAAGAGAGATACAATACAATTATCACGACCAGCTAGTTATAACCATCGTTCAGAGTAGATGTTCCTGGTACCAAATAATATTATCTTCTAGAATAGTATAACACGCGATTTTTTATTCAATTTGAAAACTTTATAAATTGTTATTTTTGGTTCATATATATAATTATCACCATCGATTGTTACCAGATATTTCAATAACTAAATTGAACCAGAATATACTTCATCTTTTACCAGTTAAATCTTTTTAAACATTTATTTTGAGCGACCTTCTTCCCATTTTCTTTATTATAAAATAGCCTCAACTATTTAAACAAACCTCACAGACCTGTATAGGTCTATGGCAACACGATCCTACAAATTACCGGCTTACCGAAAGGTAAGTCTTTTCTTAGTTTTAATTATTATTCATTGTCGTTACGTGGGAGCTAGATTATTCAATTAATCATCAACTACCACCGCTCAGTACACACTCACCCCCACGTAACAATACCAACAATTTGTGTTGATTTAGGTAAGATCCGTATAGTGGTATAAGTTAGTCATAGTTATATATATATATATTGTACTAAACATTCCTTCAATTATAGCGATTATTCACTGCAACAACACGTGTTGGTTATCTCAACCTGCCCAACAATCATCATTGTTGAGTTTCTATAATGGAAACTTACACATCCATATATAGATGTAGAAAAATATGGTGCAATTAACGAATATAGCGCTTTTCCATTCGAAAGTTATATTTGTGCAATAAAAAAATTTATAAGAAAAGGGGATAAGCCGTTGCAGCAAATTGAAAGGCGACTCTTCGAATATAAATTAATCACGGATCTTAAAAATCGTGAAATCAATGCTAATGTAACATTAAAAGTAGTACATTACAATAGGATCGTTCCTCCTGATGAGACTAATGATTCTCAATATAAAGTTTTAATCACGCACTGTTGCAAATTGCAAAGAGATGATGGTAGGAATAACTCTGTTTTACTTTGCGATGGTTATATTGTTAACATTTCAAATATTTGTCAAATTGGAAAATCGATATACGTTATAGGACACAAGTATGAATTTATGAAAGAGCTGTACAAGCTGGGAAGCTTAAGCAGTAATAGTTTCGGTATACAAATCGTAAACGAATCACATACCATTCGAAGTTGAAAATTCAATGCCAATAAGGTAGTACGGTCGCGCAAGCTAAATTTCAAGAAATCTTTCAAACTTGGAATATAAGTAGTTAAATGCTTAATACATACGCTGTTAAAATTAGGAGGCGATTTACCTCGTCTAACAGAAGATATTTGCAATTAAAAATGATGTTGTTTGTGTAGCAAATGATATGTACCATGGGGAAAGCGTGGGAAAATGGCAAGTGTTTATTTTTTTTTCCTTGAAGGAATTTCACCGTTCTCACAAAAAATTAATACAATGAAGAAACATACATTTTGAGCAATTGAAAAAAAGATGAAAATTATTTAACTCGTCGTTTACATAATAAATCAAAATGAATTACATATTTAAAGGATTACTTTTAGTGAAGGGGATATGAGAAACAGTCCCGAGTAAACGAAGCGGCAACGTTGGAACGGGTGAAATTTCGGAGCATAAAAATGAGCGAGAAAATACGAAACGGCTAAAGACACAATAAAGTAATAATAATTTTTCATTGGATACTAATAATTAGTAGAAATAATAATTATATAAAAACAAGCATTTTTCATAACGTTTTATTAATTTATTTATGACAATCATATCAAATATAGAATATATTAAACGAAATATCTATAACGAACTATACAACAAAACTTCAGTGATGAATAATATTTGTCTATTAAAATATTCATTCATAATAAATATTTTTGAGCAATATATTAAAAAAATAGATTATTCGATACAAATAGCATTATTTTTTTTCGAAAAACTTGACTAACTTATCAAGTACTCGTTTGTCTTTGGAAACTCTTGCCTTTTTATCACAACCAGGACTTCTTAAGTATTACATAAACTTTTCAGTTCCCTCACTTTGATATTTTGTTACTAAATCATTATATTTTATACCTTCAGTAGCCATTTTTTTTTTTTAAATATGATCTGACACTATGCCTTCTAAAGGAGACAAATCTATCATTGCAGTGGCAGTAATTTTTAATTTAGTTACATTATTTAAATATGTTCTGTAAGATTTAGAATTTGAAAATAAATTATTTTCGTCAGTTAATGCGACTAACTGCTCTAAGATATTTACATCATACATTGCTTCATGAAATTGATCATCTAACTTGACATTCAAATGTTCACCAGCTAGTGTTGAAAGTTTAAATTCACCTGGAATTTTTTTAGTGCTAAAATGTTTTTTAAGCATTTTAAAATTGCACGGAGTAAATGCGATTTATCAAAATTCACGTTATGCGCAACAAGTAAACATGGTTTACATGATAGGCTTAAAAATTGTCGAAAGCCTTGAAGCGCATCCTTCAGCGGAACAGACAAAACTTTGGTTCCCCTTAGGTATAAATCATCTTTTATATTCTTTAGTCCAGTATGGACAAAAGCCTTTTCATCAATGTGCTCTGTTGGATTTATGTAAACACTAAATGCTCGACCTTCACACGATGGCGCAATTTGTAAAATTCCGTCCGATTTGCTGAAACCCGACGTTTCCAAATCAAAATATACTAGATTACAGGTTTTAGGTGTTATTTTAATCTCACTGCTTTCCAATTGTGAGTTATCAAAGTCTATGGAAGCCTCACATGACTCGGAAAAACCGAAATTTGGCTGATAATGTATACCTTCGGTGCTCTCATTTTTTTTCTTCAACTTCTCGCGTTCTTCGGCTACAGAAATCCTTCGTTTTTTAGCATCCGGTAATTTAGCAGTTTCAGATCGTTTTTCCCGCTTGAGATCAGATTGTTTAGCATAGAAAGCTGTGTACTGCCCTGATGGCAGCCCCAAAGTTTTGCGAACCTTCATGAGGTATGATTCACCATCATTTTTCACACACACTGAGCTAGCAAGACGAAAACTCGATGATTCACTTCGGCTGTAACAAATATTCTTGGGTGATTTGTGAGCCATGATATTGTTAAACGACTTATTCGCTTGACTCGATGCAGCAATCAAGAATTTCTGACCATTGGTGGCGTACTTTGTAAATGAAGCAGATAATTCATTATATAGTGAAGTATCTGAAAGTGTGATTGTTTGTCAAGTAGAACCATTTTTCCGGCTACACCAAGCGCCAAAATTTTCGTGGCAATTAAATAAATGATCTGGAATACTAAGTCATGTATTTGCTAAATTCTTACTGTTGCCGGAATTTTGAGCAATAGCTTATCCTATGCATTTTTTAATGTGTTCAATGGTACCTTTTTTTTATTTCTTTGTAATTAGCTAGTTTGTATAAATCCTTGCCGAAATTTTTTTTGAAATGATTTTTTATCACAAAGCTTGTTAACATTTTCTGGATTTCCTCGACGTACTGCCGCAATCGTCGAACTGTCCTCATCGCCAATTAATACTCAAGCAGCAAGATTATATTCTTCAAGAATCTTATCGTCATTCATTAATGCTGCTCCAGCATCTGCCTGCATCGCTTTAGCACTGCCCTCAAAATTTTTTCCACAGTTGTGGTCATCCTTGCTTTTACCTTGATGAGAGTATTTACATTTTCGAATCCGATCAGCATAATCCAAAATTTTTCCACTCAAAACCCCAATAATAGTGCCATAACCGTTCAGACTGTCGTAACTTCTTTCATTCCCTCGCTTACTTCATCCCATGTCGTAGGACACAATAATATTGACAACTTCTCCGGCAGCTGAGTCTAATTTTGAATTTTCGTTGTTATTTTTGTCGATGATCTTTCCAGCCGAAATTAAACTCATGTGATGCGGATGAATATCTTCTGCTATTTCTTGTGGCCTAGTAAAACAAAAGGAGAAAAGTTAGGGATGACATAATACAGGAAAAATGAAGGTTTATTTTCTAATATTTTTAGTATTTATTGATTTATGCATAAACAATCGATCTGTATATTTATATATATGTATTTAGTTTGTCACTAGTTAATTGATCAATAAGTCAACACATTTTTGAAGAACACCTTGTTCTGGATGTATGAGAAAAAACAATTTTGTAAAATATGTACAATTATAAATCATTACTATACCAAAATTTTTAAATTCAAGGTGAAAGTAAAAATTCCAATGTATGTAAATTTAACAATCATCTCCAACTCATTATTTATATACATATATATTAATATAAGTGTCGTTCGGCACACTCCACGAATATTTTTACAGATACAGATATAATAAGATTACATCAGTGCCTGTTAAAATATTCGCAGAATATTCGCACTTCCGACATCAATAAGTATATGTGTAAAAAAGAATTTTTTTAAGTGATAGAGATAATTGCAAAGAAATTGACGCAGCGTTATTGCGGAAAACCAAATAAAACTTACAACAATTCACACAATTTTTCGACGTTATCAATCACTAGTTGCCGTTCTTCTTCAGCAGCTTTCCTACAGCTTACCTGAGCACCCTTTTCAATTGCAGGGCCAACTTCTCTTTCATACCTCTTAAACATTTTCGTAGAAACTCCAGGCATATTTGAACAAGCCAATATTTTGTTTAGTCCAGCGCAGCCATAGCCAGCATGTACAGCACCTATGATAAATACGTAAAAATCAGTATTTTATTTACTCACAATGATTAAATTTTATTTCCTTTCGAGTAACCATACAATTTAATGAGTTATCATGTTTCAATAAAATAATAATAACTCATGTATATTTAATAAACTTATCGAGTACTACGCCCGTGGTGGTAGCAGAATGTTTACATTTTTTATTATTGTGGACGGCATGAGATTTTCCAGTTGATGCTCGTGTTATAGCATTACATTTCATACATTTGACTCTCAGGATAGAATCTAACCCTGAACGTGTTTCATCCACTGTATCATCGAGACAGAGTACGTTAGTACATTGACAGCATTTTAAGTTTTTACATAATTCTCTCAATTCTACTAGACGAGGACCCTCCAAGAGGTGAGACGTAACAGGTTTATTTGCTGCTTCTTTTTTCGCTTGTAAACTACTCTCTATTTTGATTTTTTTACTCAGCACTTTTTTTTTTATAAAACGTCCTTTATGACGAAGTCGATCTCCCATTATTAGTTACTAAATTAATCACTTCAATCACAATAAAATAAATCAAATACTTATGTTTACGTCAAGAATAAACTACCCATGGAAAAATGTTCAAACGGCCCAAGCTCGGTACAGTATTGCGCCAACGCTGTCCGCCGGATGCCCGACAGTTGGTGTCACTACTAGGCCGACGCTTGAACCAAGGTTGGAGTGATAGGAACGGTCCTATGGTAAACTAGGACTGATATATAGCATTGGGCCAGTACTGGTTGGGAAAATAACTCGATACTCCGCCAACGTTGGCCTGACGATTGGACCAATACTGGCGTAGAGTTGAAATCACTACTATGCTAACCCTCGGGGTACAAGTTGGCCATTCATCAACCAACATTTCACCAAAGCTGATACCAATGCTGGCCCGATTTTCTTGGCAGAGTCGGGCCAGTGTTGGGTGCGAAACCACCCAACGCTCCGCGAATTTCGGCCTAACAATTGGGCCTATACCGGCGTAGAGTTGGCATTAGTACTGTGCCAATCGTTTTGCTCGAAGGCGATTCAATAAAAACAGGTCATTAAAAAAGAACCGATTTTTTAATATATTTTCAATGTATTTTTCTACTATGTATACTAATATCCCACGTAATACTAATATCGTACATATCGTACGTAATACATAATATCGTCATTCAATGATGAAATGTCGTTTTTCTTTAATTTTTGTTTCAATTCGTATTCGTATACTTATATTGTGATGAAAATTAAGATTATCATTATGAAGAGATCAAGATACTATAAAATAATATCACATCGAGAGGATTATCGAATGAAGTTAAAGATAGTAAGTCGCAAAGATAATAAATTATCACGCTCTATTTGTTATCATTTTTGTCGTTAGGACCGATTGTCATCCGTGCCGCACGACCACCCTCGCGATCTCCAGCCCCCGCTAGCCAACGGCTTAAATGTGTCAGTAGAGCGGTGGATTCCTCGGTGGGAAATTTTATCTGGAAAATATCTGTAAAGAGAGAAAAATATTAAATTGTTTTCCAGATATTGTTGCGCAGACCAATTATTTTTGATAGTAAAATACAAATAAACATACCTCGAATGCACTTGAAAGTGTTCGTCGCTGCAAAAGAAAGTTTGCCTGGGTTGTTTTTAGTCTTACGTCCACATCCGCTATATTGCAGTTGGACGTCTTTAGTGATGAGAGCTGGCATTGTATGATTGAACGGACTTTTGATGTTGCAAGATCCAAAAATCAATGATGTGATCACTTTTTTCTGAAACATAAAATATTAGTAGAAATTAGAAAAGTAAAAAAACATGACATTATTTTCAGAAAATATATACATGTCAGAAACACACAAATAACGTGTGTTAAAAATAAAATAGAGAGAGCAAGAGTGTGCTCTCAAGACACAATAAATATCTCACTGACGGCCGCAGTGACACAGCGTCCAGAATTTATTAAATGATTTGATACCAAGATTAAAAGATGCAGAATAATCGTTATAAAGAGATCTCTCGATGGTGGTGCTAGCGGAGTGTATCGCGCAGAGCCTTTTCAAAGTATGTTCTTTCTGACTCGATGACTCGAACGAGAGTGCCAGGAATGCATTCCCCAAAAGCCTGAGACCTCTTCGTCCCTCTTTATTCTTTATGTCCTGGGCCTCTACGCGATACAAGCCACTCGTGGTACCTGCACCACGCACCCCCAACAGTCTAAGTATTTCTTAAACATCCTGACGACATCTGGTCACTCGATGTTCGACTTATGACCCTCCATAAACGTCATAAAAAGGTCGAGTGCGTTGTCCGGACTTCGTCCTCGACTACGATGCGACATACATACCAGAGCATTATGCTTGTCATCAGACACTGCAATTGTTCTGTCGAATTCGATTAAAGCTTCCTGAGAAGCGAATGGTAGCACATCATTTAGTTGTGCCCTCGTTGCGTTAGTTCCATCATCGATGTCGGGTTGTACTTGGAGAGTCATGGCGATCATATTTTTGAGCTCGTCAATTTTTTAATATATCATACATTATCGATCGTTTTGCTCCGGTGACATTTTTTGAAATTCTTGTCTCCATTGCAAGAAACACTTGGAGAAGATAATCTTTCGATATACGTGAAAATCATAATAAAAGGATTACAAATGAAAATGGCAATTTATAAAAATTGTATATTATAAATTGTGGTTAACAATTGTAGAAAGCCAATAACTACTTACTTTTCTTTTGTTTATTTCATTCATTTTTTCGGTTGTTATATCTATTAAAAAAAACTCATGGTTTTTTCAGAATATTCTATACATTAACTATTAAGATGTGATTTTTTTTTAGCTGTCTATAAATTGTCGAAAAATAGACCAAATTGCGCTTCTCAATTGAATTTTTTTTTTTTGTATTTTTTCAAGGTATTTTATGCAAAATAATTGCTCAATGCTGCGGAGGAGAATATTATACCTGCATCGTTGTTTGAATTTTGTATCGGCCCAAGTTGCTCTGCGGGCAAACTTTCATTGACCAGCGTCATTGATGGCAATCTTCCATCTAAACAAATTTAAAAAAACTTCCAATATCAAAAGAACTCAAATTTTTATTAAAAAAATTATCGAAATATACATTCCAAAAAGATTTACTGCAAGCGAAACATCGCCAATCTCAGGCAAAAGCGTATTATCAGATAAAGTGTTTGACAGCTGCTGCGTTGATAATATTTGGATCTTATCGCCTGGCTCGCTGTCCGCATCTATAGTATGCTCTCATAGCAATTGAGCGCTCGTTCCAGCCGACGTGTCCCTTGCTCGAAATTACCTGGCATAAAAGAAATGCAATTTATTTAAAAATACTAAAGAAATAAAAAAGAAGTATGAGTGATAGACGTAGCAGCATCTTGACGCTGGTGGGTATTCAAAGAAAATAAAAAGTTCTTATATACAGAGAAGGGTTTTCTTTTATTTAGGATCAAACTTTATATACTTACGTGCACGGCTGATTATTTTTGTAATCGAATATTTCTTCCAATTTCATGCCGGCTCCTTCTCCTGCTCAACCCAATTGCGAATTTTATTCGCGGTAACATTCCAGGATACCAGCACCCCTGATGTTCGTCATCTGTATCGACCCACGATGTAGGAACCAAATCTATGACGGGCATGTCTTGAACATTTTCGTTGAATTCTACGATGAAAAATCTTGCACCTGTTTCCCGTGCACATGCCATGCTAAAAATGAATAGGTTATGTTTGGAGGTTAGAAACGTTATCTTGAAAGACAACGCACAATATATTATCCAAAAAGCAATCGAATATTTATTTAAAAAGAGTAAAAACACGAGACACAGTAAATAAATAGAAACTTACCTTGTTTTCCTTTGACTTTGAAAAGCGATATAATATAACGATGAACGACCATGTGGCGCGACAAAAAACGAGACGAGAACACGTGAGTGCGTGCTACAGTTACGGGTATACCTCGTGTTGAGAGTTTGCGCATTGATATTTTACGCTCGGGCGCACATTGGTTAACTGACAATGCCGGCTAGCTGCCAATCGTCACATAATTATTTTTTACAAAGTAAGTATACCAATATTGCATTATTTATTAAAATATATTATCGTTCTCATTTTAACTCTACTTTTTTCTTGAATTAATTTTTCATTGATAGTTCTATACTTTATTTCTTTTGAAATTGATTTCACTCATATCGAAATATCAGAGAAATTTCCAATCATCATGCGACATTTCATTTTTTCAAAAATATTCAAATTCCTTTTTGTCAAATATCCTTCAATTTTTTGTTTTTTTTTTATTTTTTTGTTTTAACGATTATTATATTATTTTTCTACAAAAAATTTTGTATTTTATACTTTTAATTACAGTAAAAAATAAGGCAGAAAAATGTATAAAACAGTAATATCACTGGTTAAGAATTTTTTTATTTTACAGATGCACTGTGGATAACATTTTTTCACTATTATACATGGAGTAAAGTGACTACATAAAATGTATGGTTAATATCGAAGAGAATACATTTAAATTCTACTGCGTCGAAAGGAAGTGTAATTGTTTCTTCAGATTTTTCGAAAATTTGAAATAAGCCAAACTTATTCGAGCAATCTGGTTCTAAGAAAAAATTCGTTACTCTTGTCATTAATGACCCGACCAAGAAAAATTCTGCTGCACTGCAGTCTTTTGCATCTTTTTTTTCATTTGCAGTCAATACGTTTCTCATAAACAAAATGTCACCATTTTTCATCTGAACTACATTGTTCGGAGGCATGGATGAAATGATCATACCCCTCGCTTGTATTGATATTACGTGATTGTTTTTAACAATGGAATTTTGAATAATTTTTTTTTTTTTGAATTTTTGTTTTAGAAAGAGAATCGAGCTTGGATAATCTATTTACCACTTGCGCTAATGGATTTTTTGGAGTGTGGACAAGATTTTTCATTTTGCCAAGATAACTTTTTGCCCAGAATGCTGAAACGGTCGTTAACGGCAATTGAAAATGCTTTACATGGTCGACTATATGGAGAAGATTATAAAAATTTAAAGTCTGCGAATCACGTCCATATAGTGAAGGCATGAGCCGAAAGAACTTTCTTAATAGACCGTTAGCATAGTCGGCATGTGTTAAAAAATGTTTCGAACTGCAGAGGATACGACATGACATCGAAAGGAGTAAAAAATGTTTGTATTGAATTTCAGACAATACGTGTCGTAAAATGACAGGGCCGCAATACAAGAGCATGAATCGATATTGAGTCGCTTTCCATCTGGCTATTTCTTGCACATCGAAGACTTTCCGCTGAAAATCTGCTGGAACCATCGATTCCAGCGAAGCCATCAACTCAGTGAAAATACGCAGCCTTGATTTTTTCATGCGGTAAGGACTACTGCGAGCTGTCCATTTTTCGAGCAGTAATTTTATTACTCCTAAAAATAGGAGGTGCATCGAATCGAGCGAAACAGACTTGATGATGTTGAATTCTAGCAATAGAAGAAGCGCTGTAAGCTGATTAGGCAAATGATGATTTTCATTTGTTTTTCGGTGGAATGATTCCTCCGTTCTTTTTGGGCAATCAAGATCTGGATACACTCGCTTCCGGTTGATGGTGACACCTTTCACAGTACAACGTTCACACGCATGGAAACCTCCTGGACTTTTGATGCACTTGAGAAATGATCGAGCCGGTGAATCACATATTAATGCAGTGATCCGAAACGTGAATTTTTTTCCGGCAATGACGACACCACCTGTGATCAATGCCTTTCCTTCGGAAACGAAGTCTTTCAAAAACTCAGACACAGTGTGTGGCTTTGAATCGCCGAAGTAAATTGCAATCACGAACGGTCGACATTCGAAATTATCGTGATGAATTTCATGAAGATGGGCCAGAATTGTTTGTTCGATTTGCGGTACACTTGGACACCATCTATATTTACAAATACATTGATTTGAGTATCAGTGTAAATATCAGGAGAGATTTTTTTATTTAATTGCGTTTCCATCCCAATGTACGCATATTTCCCTAGAGTCCCTTTTTTACTGAGCATTGGCTGCACATTCTTGTACTGACGAGTACCCAAAAGTGTCTGCGCTGTTTTCGGTAAGTTTACATATCCTTCAGAGCGGAGTAATGTCAGAAGATCTGTGAGGATGTTATGTGGCAGCGTTTCGGCATGGCTCAGTGCAAAAGTGACCAGCTTTTCTTTCAATGTCGGAACTTCGATAGGACAACGCTCAGATTCTTCATCGGATTTCTCATTTTCACCACCCGCTGACAAATCATCCAATTGCTCCGAAAATTCTTCGATAAATTGTTCATCAGATTGTTCGTCGGATACGCCGTCCGATTGCTTATTATTCAGAATATCTGAGCACTTTTCCGTTGATAATTGTTTATTTTCAACAATGTGCTCGAGTTCTTCTTTACATTTGTACGCCACCTCCTCTTCTGTATTTTGAATTTTAGTTATTTTATTTAATTCTCGACCTTTCTTCACACTATAATATCTTTTCGACATGACTGGTGATTTATTTACACTGTTATATATTATATTTACATATTTACACACTGTGCACTACAAAGTTTTTTGAGATTAAAAAAATGCAAAAGTTGATAATGAGAATCAATCGTTTCCGAAGAATGAAGAAACCTTTCAAAAAATATTAACAATAGAAATTCACAAACTTATGAAAAATATTTTTATAATGTATCCACAGACGAATAATAAATAAAAATTCAATATAGCTTAATCGTTTTGTTGTTCGATTACATGACGCCAAATATGCTTGAACTGAGCATGGGTTCAGCAATAGCAAATGACATTGGCCCAAGGTCGGGGCAACGTTAATCACCAGGGATCGTTTGCCATCGTCACAACGATATCGGCCTAGAGTTAGCAACTCGTTGCATGCCAATGCTCGAATTGAGCATGGGTTTGGCAATGGCAAATAACATTGGCCCAAGGTTAGAGCAACGTTGATCACCAACGGTCGTTTGGCATCGTCACAACGATATCGGCCTAGAGTTGGCAACTCGTTGCATGCCAATGCTCGAATTGAGCATGGGTTTGGCAATGGCAAATAACATTGGCCCAAGGTTGGAGCAACATTAGTTACCAACGGTCGTTTGCCATCGTCACAACGATATCGACCTAGAGTTGGCAACTCGTTGCATGCCAATGCTCAAATTGAGCATGGGTTCGGCAATGGCAAATAACATTGGCCCAAGGTTGGAGCAACGTTGATGACCAACATTCGTTTGCCATCGTCACAACGATATCGGCCTAGAGTTGGCAACTCGTTGCATGCCAATGCTCAAATTGAGCATGGGTTCAGCAATGGCAAATAACATTGGCCCAAGGTTGGAGCAACGTTGATCACCAACGGTCGTTTGCCATCGTCAAAACAATATCGGCCCATAATTGGCCATTCGTTATATGCCAATGCTTGAACTGAGCACAGGTTCAGCAATGGTGAATAGATTGGCCCAGGTTTGGGCCCAAAGTTGACCGTCAACGATCATTTGCCCAGTGCCGCGCCATCACTGGCCATATTGTAAGCGTTGGCAATTTTTTCCTGGGTATACGTGAACCCGGGCTGTACAAGGCGAGTAAGAGAAAAAATATACGCCGTTGCCAGGTATTCGTAAAGACAAAAGTTATCGTAGTATGAGCGTATCTGCATAGAGAGTATAATAGTGTAAGAGGCACAGTCCAGTCAAATAAACTTGGTCTACAATGTTAGTTCCATAGATACGTAAAACATAGGTGGTAAGCCAAAACTTTTGGACTGGACTCTCGGGAAAGAACTACCTTAATGCAAAAGTCTTTAAAATTCCTTGCAAGGATGACTGCTTTATTACATATCCAATAATTTATACATTCGGAACTTTCAATTTATAAGTAAAATAAATTAGTTTTGCAAATGGCGTCTTTTCCATTTTTCACACAAAATTATACGTAAAAAAATCTGCAAAAATTTTAGCATACATTTTTTCTCAACTTTCAGCTGATAATAAGTATTGGTCTTAAAATAAAATCTTCCAAATATCGAACCTAAAGATCGTGAAAAATAATTCAATAGATGTTTTGATTTTTTCAAACTTAACACATTTACTCATGGAAAATCGTGTTTTTGTCTGCTTTGTCTAGAATTATATAGAACTTTTGATGATAAGTTTTATATCCCAGGAAGTAATTAAAAATAATTTATGTTGAAATTGTACATTATTGCTACAGTATTCTATAGGTTAATATACCTGTTCGCGCCACTTTACTATTATTATATTAGTTTGTAAATTTATCACAGCAAATACTTTAGTTTCGTTACATTTGTATGTTGCACCTATTTACCACGTATAAGGTGACTGAAGAGTCACAACAGTAGATTTACTTTCTTATTCCACATGACGAGTAGTTCAACGTTATAGTAATTCAAATTACGTACTTATTGCCTACGTCAGAAATTCGTGGGCCGATACTCGAATCGGCAGTTACGTACGTTCGCTTGGCCGGTGAGGGCGCAGCGCAAGTTAGTTAGTCTCGAGCGCTCGAATAGGTAGGACGTGTTAGGTTTTCCTTAGACACGCGCGTCGATTATTTCGTTTCGCGTAGTTTTAAGATTTATCCGTTTAACACGGTCGGGGGAGGCGTGTTTCACCCTCCGGTTGGGCCGGGGGTGTCGCGTCTCCCTGGGCGAGCGTCATTGCATGTCAGCGTTGGTTCTCGAGACGTCGGGACCGCTGTTTGCACGGCATTTGGCCACCTTGACGCTCCCCACTCCCTGCTTCCACGAGTGCGTGGAAGTTGTGGAGCACGGTTTCTCATGGAGACTTAGATAAGTTGGCTTAAGATCATTGAATGATCATTCAATCTGGTTGATAAGGAACGCACCAGCGACTGTATTATCCTGGTTTATGATGATCTGTTTTGCAGTTAATAAACACTTGTCTTGCTTCGGCTTTTCCCTCTGCACCGTGAGGGTTTTTATGCCGAAGCAAGCGTCTTGTCTTTCCCGCGAAATTGTGTTATTTATTTATTCACCCTCTCACTCACTCATCCCATCCCGATTGAAGTTAGAGAAGAACTCTGGTCAACGACCAAAACAATACCGAAGCTATGTGTATCGTAGAAACTGGGATAAAACTCGCTTATCCAAACCAGTAGAATAAGTACTTCTTTAAATATTATACGATATTAATAATAAATTTCGATGGCAATATAATACCGAACTCTAAAGTATGTACCGTTAATATTATAAATTGATAATTAAATCGGTTTTAAAATGACTATAAATTTGACCTGTCTTACAACTATTAAAATAACGTTTTAAAGTTTTTGGGCGTTTTTGATTTTTAACACTCTAAGTAATAGTAATAATAATAATAGTCACGACACTTCCTTATCCGAAATGGAGAAGTTATGGGTGCAACGCTTACACAGGGGATTAATGTAAATTGTTGAAAATAATATTTTTTCTCAAATTATAATATTATCTGCACATATTACATAGTATTTATTTGAAAGTTCATAATTAAAAACAAATATTCATACATGTGCTATGGGTTATTTTTATCCCGTTTTGAGGTTAGAATAAAGGCTCAATTGCGTTTCTCTGTAGAATCAAAAGATTTTTTTTATTTACACTACGTACAATATGGTTTATTTCCTTAAATCTTTCCTGTAGAATTGAAAGAAACAACATTTAAAGCTGTTATTCCAATCAATGTAATTCTGTATGTAGTTCTGTTACCTTTTGTCTCTTTCCTCCTAACGTCGGTAACATAGATCGCGACCGTAAGAGAAGCGGCGATACGAGTAGACGAGAGTTGCGATTTTCTTTACACGTACTTTAGGGTATTAAACATCAAAAACATGGCGAAAAAATTTTTAATAATAGCAGATCGTGATAACAAGAAAAAAAGTTTATCCCAGCAAATGGATGAACAAAGGAGAAATGACTATCTCAATGCCACCGAATGACGTTGACTTGAACAAATGTGTCAGAGAATTAGACGATCCACAAGATAACTGGATTAGATGCACATTTACAAGAATCATTAAATATGTATAATGGTACGCTTAACAAAATATGTATTACAAGAGTACTTGTAAACTTATAATGAATGATCTGTTCTTCATGAAGTACATAGTTTGAATCAACGTTTTTTTGTACAATAAGTAGGAAAGATAAATAAATAAATAAAATAATGCGAATACTTGAAAAAGTAAAAAATTTATTTATGCAAAAGTGAAGGAGTTAATTTAGTTAATCTGTAAAGAACAGCCCATGCGTGGATATACTATTTAATATTCGTCAACAACATGTTTTCAGATAATTATAATGATGCGATACGTGAATCTAAAGTAAATAGTGTTAGCGGCTGGCTAGGGATTGGATCGGGTTGGTTATTAATGATCACTCTGTTGCAGCTCGATGACGATGAATATTATGTTATTTATTATTACCGACACAAAACTTAACAATACTGACTGGATAACTAGTTCTAGGTTTATTCTCGTTTATTATATCTCGATCTCTCGTGGCAAACCACCGGCCGACAATACTTGTCCGTTCTTCTCGACTCTCCCTACTCGACTACTCTCGTGCCAACCTCTATACCTCTTGTCTGCTCTTACTAGCAGTGTTGCCAACAATAGCATCGAAGATGTTACTGAACCCAGTGACGAAGAGAAATTAAAGCAGTCTAGAACATTTCGTAGTATAAAACGGGTTATGCAAGACTGTGTTGCACCGTCTGCAAAGAAGCCACGCATTCCACAATTAAAGAACGATAAACCGCCATCACTAGTCGTCGGTAAATTTGTTAGGTCCAAGAAAATTAAAAAAACGCAAAAATCAAAGGATGTCAAATTTCTCTATCTAATGAAAAAGTTTCAAACAAATGAACGTAGAAAAAGATTATAATAACAATAGTAAAAAAAAAACTATAATAACAATAGTATACGCATGAAGTTGGCGGTGGGGTGAGATCCCGAAAACAAAACAAAAAGCATCTAGCAAACCCTTTGACAGCTGTCATCGGCTGTTTATGACAGTCTTTGACAAATATCTTTATAGGTATCTGTTTCTGACGCGCAAAAAATGACCATGCATACGAAAATTATCAAGATGATTCCCGACGGGAATTGTCTTTTTCGCGCGTTGGCGTATTGTGTATACGGCACTCAAGATCGACACGCAGAGGTGAGACTGAGTATCGTTTCAAATATAGTGGATAATTGGTCTACATTTGCGGGTTTTATTACAGGTAATGAGTCAAGCGGTGCTGTGATTAGGTCACCTGGTGATTACAAATCACATATGAATATAAATGGAATATACGGGGGAGAAGCAGAATTAGCTGCAGCTGCGGACATTTTTAAGATATGTTTAATCGTGTATCGCGAAGAACAAATTCATCCACACCGGATCGGATCACAAAATGAAACACAATTCTCGCTACTCTTCACCGGCGACGCAGACAGTGGACACTTTAATGTCTTGCAGAACAAAAATAAAATTCAGATAGTGAGTAATAAGTATGAAAAGTAACAATCAAATAATAGTAAATCTAAATATATCAGCAAACAGTCAAAAGGACAGCCAGGATTTACGATGACAATGGAGAAAGGAGGAGTTTCAAGCAGCAGACAAGGCAATGAAGATGGTGGATGGTCGGAAGTATCACAAAAGAAAAAGGAAAATAAAATTGTAAGTGCGAGTAACCAAATAAGCCAGCGAATAATAATAAACAAATATTCCTATAACCAGGGAAGAGGACGACCAGGATCCATGTTAACCACAAGAGAAAGAGGTGTTTTGCGGAGTGAACAGCAACACAAATATAGAGAAAAAAAATAATATAAAGAAAGTGATTTTGGAGAATAACGGACAGAGCGGTAGCAAAAATAATTCAGCAAGTCAAGGAGATAGATGGATATCAATAGAGAAGGAAGACCAATTTTCAACCAACGAATGGAAGCTTAGATTGATGAAAAAAAGAAAAGTAAGCACAGAAGGAATTGAAGTGGATAGCAAGTGCAGACCTGTCATCAAATCAACATGAAGGAATTCGCCTGTCTACTAGACAATGCGTAAGGAAATAGTGAGGCGCGAAGCGCCGAACCACGAGGCGCGCAGCGCCGAGATGGGGTTGGCGCGCGAAGCGCGCAGGGGCGAAGCCCCTAGTTGGTTGATAAAGATAATTTAAATGGCGATAATTCACGGGAGGATAATGAACATAGCAATCGTTCAGATGGCGGTGATTCGAATGGAGATGATATATTTAGCGAACTTTCGCGTGAGGAAAATCAAGATGGCAAACGTTTACATGAGGAAATTAATGAACATCACGAATGTTTACATGAGGAAGATCCAGATGGAGTAGGTTTAGCTTGCAATATGCAAAATCTAAATCGCAACAAAGGTATTGAGAATTGGTTCCTAATATTCCAATATGAACAAGTATTTAATAACTTAGTCCATCATAAGGGCACTTGTTGGCTTCATTAGTATAATTACGTTCTTATTTTCGAATAAAGACGCTCTTTCTTCAACTTACCTTCGTTAAAACAATTTCGTTTGCAAATAAAGGTAATATTAAATTGAATGAATTTTTACATTTTCATAATGGAAACGTTAATAGTTTGTAGGGTATAAATAAATAAAATTAAGATACTGCATTTGCACGTTTCCTCTCTCACCATACCGTCGCACTCTACATGGTGTTCGCTATGATGAGGGGAGAAAGAGAGAGCGCAGGCACACCAGTATGTTCAGTATGTTCACTAATAGTTGAACTTGTTCGCTGAGCGCTTGAAATATCGAATATAATTAATAGTGTGAAATATATATCTGATAATAGCTATCAATTTCTTTATCATGAAAATTAATGTGTACTATACCTTCAACAAATGCAGTAATCGTTGGTTATGATATTTGTGAAAATTTCTATATCGTGCTTTTCGATAAACCAAGACAACCTCATGTTTGGTTACATTGTTTACGAAAACAATCCGCAAGTAAAATTGGAGTTAAAAAAGTCAAATAAAACTATCAAAATAGTGGCTAAACATCTATTGATTCCACTTGATTCTTGAGAAAAATTGTTTTAATGACAACGAGATCAAGAGCGCGTTTTACCTGAAAACAGTCGCCAGTCGCGCCAAGCCTTTTTCATGGAATATATGTAAGTTTGACGCCTTGCTCAAACCTAGCCGCCTGGTCCGCTGATCATGTGACTAGCGGGCAGGCGACCGAGACACTCGCTACTGACGGCACCGGGCAGTCGTTGACAAGCTGTGCTACGACACAGGCACGCACTCACGACTACCTTTGCTATACCGACAAATTGTGTTGATTCAAGTATGTTAGAACGAATACTTGTACTGGATATTCGTCTGTAACTTATTATTGTATTATTGTTAATAACAGTTGATTACTGCAACAACACGTGTTGTTATCTTAAACCCACACTCCCACAATTCATCTCCTGCAAGTCTCTGAATCGAGATCTCCCTACATATATACTATATAATAATTCCTAAAATGATGTAAATGTAATACATGTTAATATTACATACCAAGAGAATATCTTGAAAGTTAACACTCGGTCACCGCCGACTCGGCACCACTCACGTTCTTCGTCTGTTTTTCGCCGGCTGGCCATCCCATATTTAATTCTGAACTGCGAAAGGCCGAAAAATGATTGCATCGACGACGACGACGATTATGTTTTCATTTAATGTATGGGGCATTTCCTGTCAAATCGTCCGTGAATAATAATCTGAATTTTTATGGGTGATCACACCTAATGTGATGAGCTTTAAGGACTTTTTTCGATTTTCGACCTTTCGCAGTTTGAAATTAAATATCGGATGGCCAGCCTGCGAAAAACAGACGAAGAACGTGAGTGGTGCCGAGTCGGCGGTGACCGAGTGTTAACTTTCAAGATAATCTCTTGGCATCTCTCTATTTAATAAAAAAGTTCTGAACAAATGAAAAAGAAGTAACAACAGGCGAAGAAGATTATAATAACAATAGTATCAAAAAGATTATAATAACAATACTATACGCATGAAGTTGGCGGTGGAGTGAGAGGCCGAAAACAAAACAAAAAGCATCTAGCAAACAAAACTTCCTTTGACAGCTGTCATCGGCTGTTTATGACAATCTTTGACAAATATCTTTATGGGTATCTGTTTCTGACACGCAAAAAATAAACATGCAAACGAGAATTATCAAGATGATTCCCGACGGGAATTGTCTTTTTCGCCCGCTGGCGTATTGTGTATACGGCACTCAAGATCGACACGCAGAGGTGAGACTGAGTATCGTTTCAAATATATCATACTGGCAAACATGTCAGCAGAAGTAATGAAACAGAACTCGAGGAGAGTTATATCAGAGAAAAAACAGGTTTTTTTCGGATCCTGTAAATCCTTGATCCGGTTAACCACCAAGTAAAGCCTTTCCAGTTTCTTTGCAGTTTCGGACATCGTCCTTTCTGTCTTCGAGGTTGAAAGTGCCAGACAGAATCTCCGGGATTAATTTTATATCCCTGGCTCGAATATCATAACGAGTTTTTAATTTGTCTGAAGCCATAGAAATTCTACTTATAGCAAAGCTATGAATTTCTTCTACTATGGGAAAAATAATAACTACAGCAAGATTCAACAGTTGCAGACCTGTCATCAAATCAGCATAAATAAATTCACCTGTCTAACAGACACTGTATAAGGATATAGTGAGGCAGGGGCGAAGCCTCTAGTATTTCTAAGTAATTAGAATCTGACAGTCGTAAAAACAAAGACGCTTTAGCGAGCAAGGAAAATTCATCGGATAATCTAAATGTACAGCCAATTGATAACAAGTCTAATGATATAAACAGTAAATTAGATCAACTTCTTCGTGAGTACAAAATCATAATAATTTATACTCTTTGACACTTTCTTTAAACGTTGTTGAAATTAAATATCGTGATACTCTGAATTTTATAATCGTAAATAATGTACAGTTTGTAAATAAATCTAACTTATTTATAGAAGGACAAGAAGTCCTGATACAACTGTTGAATAAAATTAACGTTAACCAAACTGAGCTTGAAAACAAATTGAAAAATATAAAGTCTGGGAAAACGAATGAAAGTGAAGGATGTACAAAACTATCAGCATCAGAAAGAATATTGATTGAAAAGTTGTTTCCGGTGGATGATAAAAGTGAAACTATGGAAGCTGTTGGAACAGCATTGATGAGAAAGAAAAATGTGACAGCTCCGGTAATTCTTATAATTCTATTACAGTAATATTACCTCCCAGACGACGTGCAATTTTATTCACAATTATTTGCTAAACTGTATATTAATTATAAGTATAGTACATTTCGATACTAATGCGAGAAAATAATTTCATAACATTCCGTGTGTAAAACGCTTGATTATCGTACGCTAACGTACTTCGATTCGAGCCTTATATACCTTTGAGCTCGTATAAACTGCACAACTCATGTTTTTGTAATATTTATTAACAAATAAAAAAAATCCTGCTATGTATAACATTTTTACAGATTACATACATCAAAACAATAAAAGGTGAAAATTCCCGTGACGGGATAATCACAATATTACGTAGACTGGTTATTGACGAGGTTCTAGTTAAATATTTCTACGAAGGACAAGAAAAAAAAAATCACAATGGAGAAAAATAAAAGCTTCAAATATTTAATGTTATGCAAGTGCATTTACGGTAAATCATGATTAATTAAAATCAATAGTGCAAAGTTGATCGTATCGATATGACGATAAGAATGTGTAATAAATAATTGAGTAAATTTTATCGTTTCAGAGGCTGTAAAGCAAAAATATAATAATGTAGATGAAGCGATCATGAAAGTAAGTGTTTCATCATGGCTTGACTCAGCTGTCACACGATAGGAGAGAAAGCAAAGGTAATTAGGCGATAAGCTAACTTTTTTCTGAATTTTGAGTAATCATTTAATGAAAAATGATTTCAGGGGGCCAACGTACACAAAATCAAATAATACTCAGGAGCTGTAAATCTCTCGCGCATAAAACCGCGGATTGAGGTTATATTGCTTTTTATTTTTACGTAGCGTGAGTTCTCTAAGAAGAATAGTATCGTTCAGCAATACCGTGGTCGATATCGGAAAATATTCAACTGACGCAATAAAGAATTCAACGGAAAAGCATATATCAAATGATACAGAAATTGGGTGTTATTTATCGAAATAAAAATCTGAAATTCAATGTGGAATGTCATTAACAAGTGGGAATCTGGACAAACAGAGGTAGGCAAGTGAAAACAACAATTATTGTGAACAGATTCTTTACTTACATCAAATTAAAAATGCGTTTCATTCACGATTTGGTTTGTGCATTTTATTGGAAGGTCATATCCAAAACTATCGAAAGCTCCTATCTGATAATAATAGCTTCCAATATTTTCAGGTACGAAATAATTCATTAATTCAATAGTCTAGCGGAATTAAAGTTGTCAGACATGGAAGCATGTAAGTAAATTTCTAATTCCGTGATCTTTGACTATTATAATATGTTCACATGGATTTAATGATAAAATTAGTTTGTTTTTTTTCAGCAGGCTCAAAGTTTGAACTTTGATTAACACGAGGAAAAATATGGCTTACCTGATGGTCGAAACGTTTCGGTGGCAAGGATCCTGGTTTCTGAAGCGGTGCAATCATTACAACAATCAAACCTGGTTGTTCCGTCGGACATCAGGTGCCAGAGTGAATTTCATGAGGTCATCGCCACCTTCTCAACATCAGTTGAGGCAAAATTAAAGAACGGGATACACTACAGATCATACTGGCTGAATATCTCATCATTTTGCTTTGATCGAGCTAATAGCGATAAGTTTGTTACTTAACCGTTGCTGCCAATTCATTCTTCCGAGGAATCACTCTGTGCAACATTGTAATTCAAGCATTATGATTGACCAGTATTGTTTTTCAAACTTTATACCATTTAATATGGTATCTTATTTTGACGCTTACTTTCACTCTCTTTGGCAATAAATTCAGATAAATAGTTCTTCAAGTCCTCCATTAGATTTCAGGGTTGAATTTTGTGAGGCAAACTGAACCAATCCAAATCTAGAAATGTTAAATAACTTCAATTAAAAATGTATTTAAACCTAATCTCAGTTGACGGTGTCATCTGGCTAGCTAGTAGCAGTTATCACCCGTGCTTCGGTCTCGTGGAACCCGAGTAAAGTGTAAAGTATGTATTCACTTACTAGTGCACGTTGCCTTGCAAATAATCACTTGGTCTGCTATAGGATTCACTCACTCGCTCACATTTTCATTGCAATGCAATTTATCGATAGCTTGAAATCAAATCCAATTTTACACTCTTTACGGGGTCCCATGCTAAGACTGAAAGCTTGTGAATCTCCATTTATCGCAATTATGTCTCTATTTCATGTTAGCATTGTCTGGAACAAAAAAAAAACCTTATCCTGAGATTGGAAATGGAACCTGAAACGCAGAAGTCATTCAGTGGCACGAATTGAAAACCAAGAATTTTATAATGGTTTCTGCAACACAGGGACTCTTTCCAAATATCCTTGTTACAAGGTGATGTTCGGAGGAATATGAACTAGATTTTGTATCGTATTATATTATTTGGAAAACAATCTTCATGAACTTCTGTTTCGGCAAGGTATCGGATTAGTTAAATGTGTGTCTTGCGACACTCAAAATCGTCCTCACGCATGGACGCACACTCGCGTGCAGTGTTTACTTGCCGTCTCTGCGTCAAATCTCGCCGCTTGCCCGTGTCGCGACTCAAAAACTGTCAGCTGTATGTCATGTATTGTCTACTGTCTCAAAATCATGTATGTGTGTAATCTATGTGTTCTCTTGCTCTGTAAACAGTCAGTCTGTGTAACGTTCTCGTGCGATACGGTCTGTATTGCCGCATCAAGATCAATAAAAACCTCGGTTATTGTTAATCATTATCCCTCTCCATCTCAAAATCATTTCGTTTCATTTACACTCGTCTTAATCACTAGTTCGCGGATCCTACGTCAATGATCCATATCTTCTCGCCATCTCTCTAAACAACTTCGTTGAAAATCAGATATTCATTTATTTTGATGAAACAAGGGATACAATCTTAAATGCGATAAATCAATATTCTCGTATTAATGTTTTGACATTACTCGAAAACATGATTGTCCTTGAAGCTATTTGTGACGTTAAGGCGCATTTTGAGAAAGTTGATTTTCAACTTATGTCACAGGATATGATCTACGTTCCTGATATCTACGCTCCGGATTAGATTTTCTACGTTTCAAACCGCACTGACATGGAATACAGAAATCATTTTAATAAATATAATGTTACATGAATTTTCAATTTGAGTATCAGGTTCCCTTTATTTATTTAGTCGAACATCATTGAAAATTCGCGGAATGAGCTCTGATAATCATTGGAAAATTTTTAATAGTAGTAGCAATAATTTATTGATCGGAAAAAATACATTGACTATCGTCTATTTGTAAAGGTTGTTTAACTATTTTCGAGAAAAATAGATTCACAGTTCTTTTACAGATAGTGAGACATTTAAATTTCTTGAACTCTCGGTTTAATGTCTCATTTTCGAAAATGACAAAATTCAATATTACCGCCTGTAATAAAAAGAGAGTGAGAAAGTTGCTTAGTTGCTTGAAAGTGTCTCTTGGAAGTGCACTTGCAAAATGCATATTATTAATGCCATAATGCATTTTCAAAAAATTAATCAATCAATTTAGTTCACAAAGTTTGTAGGCGCTCTTACGAAGCAAATGCAAACAACCGCATTAAAATCCGTCTTACTGCTCAAAAAATCGACAGTCCATTGCTTTATTTCCTCGACTAGTTTATGAGGCGCTCGGCGCCAAAACGCAGCTCTAGTGTAGCAAGGAGTTCGAGTTCCTCATCCGACCAGACTGTAGCCTTTCGGCCGCTTGGAGCCGCCGGTTTCTCCGCGATTGCGACTCGCTTTCCGTTCCTCAAGGCGGGGTGCACATGTCTCTCGTGTGTAGACGGACCCCTCTGAGTCTCGAAAGTCAGGTCGCAGAGGGCGCGAGGATACGGTTTCGGCGCTTCGTTCACTTGTCGAGGCGCACATTTCGTTATGTGTATGCGTCACCCATGAACCTTGTCGAAAGTTCGTTTGCAGACGTCGCATTGCCAGAGAGTGCAGACCGTGGGATGCTTCTCTCTGATATGCTTGTCTAGCTGCTTGCTCTCTGTACAGATGATGTTCTGACCGTGCTGCAAGCATTTTGGGCAACGCTGTACTTTACGCAGCGCCCTAACCAGAACGAAGCGCTCTGTGGCACGGATAAGATTAGGGTCGTCTGCCCTCGCGCTCCGGCCCGCTACAAGGGGACGACCAGGTGGCCTGTCGGACGGGCCTGGTTGATCACTTAGGGCAGCATCACTCCCCGCCGCTACGTTCGCACCTTTGGCAATTAACTCTGCCACGACTGACACATCCCGAGCGGCGTTGGGTGTGTCAGCCGTCTCCGAGGCATTGTCTAGGATAGAACGATTCATGGTGCTCGGATAGATACTGATGCCGAGGTCCCCCCTGGTCACCAGGAGCTTTTGCGGCAGCATCTAAGCCGGGACACTAACGGTGGTCCTTGCCGAGCGCACCGGGTGTCTCTCCAACCGCCGTTCCTTCAAAGGAAAGGTGCCCACTATGGTTTTGAGGCCCCCTGGTCACTTCTTCACAGGGGAATGTGCCTGGGTCCAGCACATTGGCTGGCGTCATGGTGCTTGCCAGGCACCACAAACAGCGCGCATTTTACCGCTGGAGCGGCACACATGTACCACGAGGAGGGACCTGTACCTCCTACCGTTTGCGCTTGCTGTTATCGACAACCGGTTCTAGACCGGGAGTCTGTGTTCTGGGGTCACTTATGAGAAAAGCCCGAGCGCAAGACAGACAGTACGTCCGCTTGCCTCGGGCTTGGACCACTCTTTCGCACAGGCTCAGCCGTCGTCCCCAGCTTGTAGCCGGAGAGTTCAGCACCACCCCGCTTAGCGTGTCCACATTTTGTAGTGGTTGCTGGTTTGTTCCCAGCACACCGCCTGGCTGCAGCGGCGAGACGATTCAGCGGCAGCGTGCGCGTCAGACACGACGGGTATCGCGGCGGGCCATATACTTTCGCTTAAGAGAGTCATAGTTACTCCCGCCGTTTACCCGCGCTTGCTTGAATTTCTTCACGCAACACCCGCTAGGGCCATCGCAATGCTTTGTTTTAATTAGACAGTCGGATTCCCCCAGTCCGTGCCAGTTCTGAGCTGACCGTTAAATGGCGGCCGAAGAGGACCACGGCAACGGCAAACCGCCGCCGAAGCCTCGCAGCAAGGAAGATCCGCGGGAGGCCAAGGCACGGGACCGAGCTCTGATCCGGTTATCACCATCACCTCGCCCAGGCCCGGCACGTCAGCCAAACCCGCTTCCCGACCAAGCCCGACACGCCCCGATCCTCAGAGCCAATCCTTATTCCGAAGTTACGGATCCAATGTGCCGACTTCCCTTACCTACATTAGTCTATCGACTAGAGGCTCTTCACCTTAGAGACCTGCTGCGGATATGGGTACAAACCGGCGCGAGACCTCCACGTGGCCCTCTCCTGGATTTTCAAGGTCCGAGGGGAAGATCCGGACACCGCCGCAACTGCGGTGCTCTTCATCCTCGACGCACGCGCTCCGCCTATCCGAGTAAGTGAAAAAACGATGAAAGTAGTGGTATTTCACTGGCCATGTTGCCACCTCCCACTTATGCTACATCTATCATGTCACCTTACAGTGCCAGACTAGAGTCAAGGTCAACAGGGTTTTCTTTCCCCGCTTATTTTTCCAAGCCCGTTTCCTTGGAAGTGGTTTCGCTAGATAGTAGATAGGAACAGTGGGAATCTCGTTAATCCATTCATGTGCGTCACTAATTAGATGACGAGGCATTGGGCTATAACCTGCGCTCAGTTGCGTGAGCAACCGGCGGATGTTCCCGGGGTGCAAGTTCCCCGGGTAAACGTAACAATAGAAGATAACAAAATAAAATATATACAAAAATAGCTCAACAGGTTTTGGTCTTGGAATGGCGTTGTCTTGCCAACCTTGCTTACTTACTTTACGTAAGAACGGTATTAGCCTGGTGGAACATCTTTCTCGCGAAAGCGCCCAGCATATCAATATGCCAGCGCATATGGAATGAAAATGAATGAATTAATAGGTATAAAATCGAAGGGAGATGTTCCAAGACATCATCTCCCAGTCAAAAATTAAAAGTGATATTGCGACTCTGTATAGCGGAGTGCAAACTACTGCCAAGGTGCCTACCGGCCTTGAAAGAATTAGATGAGCGGAATCTCAATGTATGCTTGTTGGGAAAGCGGCACTTGGCCGTCACCCTAGGATGACGTTACCAGGGATACCACGTGGAGGTGTCCGCTCCGGTGCTCAGTGACTCGCCATTTGTGCTGGTCGTTAAGTTTCAGCACCGGCTCCGCCGCCGTGGCTCATCGAAGCCTCAGAGACATTCACCGAAGCTAAAAGTCATCCGTATAAAGCTCCGCGTCCGTACGACTCGCACCCATCAGTTCGAGTGACGTTATGGGTAGGTTATGCGGCGGCCTCCACTCCGCCACCCATACGTATCAATTGACAGACGAGGCTATGGGTCCAAGCTATGATTACAGGCAACTCGGACCCGTCTGCGTTCGAGACGACAGAATAATCAATAACATATATAAATGTCAGAAATTAAAAGTGCGTCAGGTAGAGGCTAGCACGTCGAAAGTACAAAGCCGGCGGGCGAGTGCTCCATGACCCAGGGGGCCCGAAGCCCACACAAGGGTTGGCGACCGCCCAACCGGCTGCTAGGTATCCATAAACGTACCTAGTATGTCGATGGAGCTCCGAAGAGCCATCATCGATATTGTCAGCAGGTCCCCCTTACTGAAGCCGAGCCGTTTCAGGGATTGGACCGTGCTGACGGGTAACGCGCCTCTGGAGCCTACCACGATGGGAATAACTCTTGCCTTGCGGGCATTGAGTTGGCGCTTGAGTACATCCAATAATGGAGTGTACTTCTCGATCTTCTCTTTGGCTGCCCTGGCAAGGGAGTCTCTGCTCTCGTACCGGACGGTTACGTCGAGCACGAGAACCCCTTCCTCATTTGAATGAACGACGAGGTCGGGTTTGATCCTACTCCCCTGGACAACCACTTGCGGCTCGTCCATCACCGAACAGTTAACGGCTAGACGAGCACGCAGAAGATCTTTTATTTCATCGTGGCGTACCATTCTTTTAGCCTTAGTGTGGACGCACTGGCCAAGAATGTGGCCCAGAGTTTCATCAGGCCCTTGGTATAGCCTACTAGCGGCGTTCACTCTGCCGTCCATCAGCTTCATGAAGGCTCTCGTCGGAATCGTGTTGGTTCGCAACTTGATTCCATCAATCACCCTGGACGGTTTCATGAGGCCGCTTTGCCTCAGCCATTGGTTTGCGATTGGCTGGGCTGCAACGTCATCGACTCCCTGTCCCTGCCAGACCTGTTTGGCCCAGCTCTGACGATAGCCCTGCTTGAGTTTGGTCTTGTATAGATCAAGCTCTTGCAGAGACAATGGCCAGGAGAGTCTCAGTGCCTTGGCGTATGTCTCAAGCCACCTTTTCGAGTCCTCCGATCCAACGGCTCCACTCACGATCGGGTCTACGGAGTCCCACACCTTGATGGCATTGCGCAGGGCTACTATGTGAATTATCTTTCCCAGCTCGGGAAGACCCAAGCCCCCCTCGCGCCTCGGAGTGTAAAGAAACTTCTCAGTGGTCGAGGGCGTGAGGTGCAGGATCCCCCAGTACTGGTACGGATCAACCGATCGATTCGTTCCAGAGCGGCCCTGGGGGGAGGACTGCTTATCAAGCCGTAGGTAAACCTAGGCAGAATATATGTTTGCAGAAGATCAATCTTCTGCATTGGCTTGAGAGGAAGCGCTCGGATTCTCCCGATTGCCTCCTCAAGGGGCCTAACTTCAAACGCGTTGAGTATGCCGCTCCAGGGCGAGACCTTTACCCCCAGATATCTTAGGGCGTCCTCGGGTAGCGCATACGGAACTGCTCGATTATAAACCGTAATGTGCGGATCCCTGAGGAACCAGGTCTTGCCACCTGGGACATACTCAAAGCAAGCGCACTTCTCGACAGAGAGCTGCATGCCGAGTCTCTCCAGGTACTCACTCACCGTCTTGATCTTCCGGTGTGCCGCTTTTGCGTCGCTCGACAGGAGGACAAGATCATCCGCGAACGCCAGTACCGATAGGTTCTGGTTGTTCACGGATATGCCCAACGTCTCGCTCTGCAAGCGTTCAAGCAGGGGTTCGATGACGAGGTTGAAAATGAGAGGAGACAGCGGGTCGCCCTGCTTTACTCCTCTCAACAGTTCGATTTGTATCTCGCCATCCTGCGACTTGATGGTCGTGCTGCAGCCCCTGTACATAACGGCCACATAGGCGGCGATCGACGGTGGCATACCTTTTCTCTCCAGGCTTCGCGCGATGGAGCAGTGAGGGACAATGTCGAAGGCTTTTGCCACGTCCAAAATGGATATCACGCCGCCCTTCGTTTTTGCGTTCAATAAGGCCGCCTGCAGCAATTCAATGTTCGCGTGGCAGCCATTCTTCTCCGTAAATCCTTTCTGCCGGCAGTCCAGTGTCAAGTCGCCTCTCAGTCTTCGATCGAGCAAGGATGAAAACACCCTGCTGATCATCAAACTAATGGTGATTGGCCGCCAGTTCTTAACGTCTGAGGCGTCCTTGCCGGCTTTCGGTATAAGCGTAGTTCTGTTTGTTCTCCATTCCTTAGGATAGTGTCGGGCATGGAGCAGAACATTGAAAAGCCTAGAGAGGGCAACGCACGCTTGCTTGGTTTGGAGGTCCGCCCGCGTCACTCCGTCAGGTCCAGCAGCCGACCCAGAACTGGTCTTGGCGAGTTTCCTCTCTACTTCCGAGGCGGTCACCGGGATCAGAAGGCGTTCGATTGGCACAAACTCTTTTACCCCGGCGGTTTGAGTTGTGTCCGGTCCCGGTTCGCCCCAGAGCTGCTCATAGAGCTGTCGCGTTGGCCCCACAGGTGGGCTTTGGCTAGGCTCCAGAACAGAGGAATCGCCAGACACTACTGCCTCTGCCAGACGCTTCGGATTGTTAGTATACAAGTCCTGGCATCTGGTGTAGGCCAACTTCTTTCGAGCGGTTCTGTTGGGCGGCTTCTGCCTCGCCCGACGGTGACTACGTATCAAGCGTGGCCCTCTCGGTGCTCTTGAGCCAGGCCTAATTCGGTGTACCAGCCCATCATACGGGACCTCAACGCTTTGCTCCGAAAAGTCGTTAGCGTCGAGAAGCCGCAGCAAGGAGCTGGTCCACTCGGACCATTCACCTGCCTCACCGTATTCCCTGCGGGCCTCTCTAATGAGTGGTGCATCCTCTGGGCCTATAGGGTGATCGGGCACCAGAGGCTCACTCGTTGCATGCACGGCCGGTATAGGGGCAGTGTCTTCAGCTTCCAGGTTCAGTGGAACAGGATTGTGGTCCTGATCCTCCTCCTCATGAGTTGGCTCAGCCCTGGCTCGCGCTCCACGCTCCTTTTGGTTGCGGATACGCCGGCGTGCATCCGATATCTGTTTGTACGATCGGTCGGGGAAGAACTCGCTGAGCTCTACGTTCATGAGGCGCTCGGCGCCAAAACGCAGCTCCAGTGAAGCACGGAGTTCAAGTTCCTCATCGGACCAAACTGTGGCCTTCAGGCCGCTTGAAGCCGCCGTTTTCTCCGCGATTGCGACTCGCTTTTTGTTCCTCAAGGCGCGGTGCGCGTGTCTGTCGTGTGTAGACAGACCCCTCTGACTATCGAAAGTCAGGTCGCAGAGGGCGCAAGGGTACGGTTTTGGCGCTTCGTTCACTTGTTGAGGCGCACATTTCGTTATGTGTATGCGCCACCCATGAACCTTGTCGAATGTTCGTTTGCAGATTTCACATGGCCAGAGAGTGCAGACCGAGGGATGCTCCTCTCTGATATGCTTGTCTAGCTGCTTGCTCTCTGTAGAGATGATGTTCTGACCGTGCTGCAAGCATTTTGGGCAACGCTGTACTTTACGCAGCGCCCCAACCGGAACAAAGCGCTCTGTGGCACGGATAAGATTAGGGTCGTCTGCCCTCGCGCTCCGGCCCGCTACGAGGTGACGACCAGGTGGCCTGTCGGACGGGCCTGGTTGATTACTTGGGGCAGCATCACTCCCTGCCGCTACGTTCGCACCTTCGGCAATTAACTCTGCCACGACTGACGCATCCCGAGCGGCGTTGGGTGTGTCAGCCGCCTTTGAGGCATCGTCTAGGACAAAACGATCCATGGGGCTCGGATGAATACTGATGCCGAGGTCCCCCCCGGTCACCAGGAGCTTTTACGGCAGCATCCAAACCGGGACACTTACGGCGGTCCTTGCCGAGCGCACCGGTTGTTTCTCTAACCGCCGTTCCGTTAATGGAACGGTACCCACTCTGGTTATCAAGGCCCCCTGGTCACTTCGCAGAGAAATGTGCCTGTGTCCAGCAAATTGGCTGGCGTCTGGGTGCATGCCAGGCACCACAAACAGCGCGCATTCTTCCGCCGGAGCGGCACATATACACCACGAGGAGGGACCTGTATCTCCTACCATTTGCGCTTACTGTTACCAAGGGCGGCCGATTTCCAGTCGGTTGAGAAACAAGTCAAACTGACTCTCCACCGGTCGCCCGAGATTATCAACAACCGGTTCTAGACCAGGAGTCTGTGTTCGAGGGTCACTTACGAGAAAAGCCCGAGCGCAAGACAGACAGTACGTCCGCTTGCCTCGGGCTTGGACCACTCTTTCGCACAGGCTCAGCCGTCGTCCCCAGCTTGGAGCCGGAGAGTTCAGCACCACCCCGCTTAGCGTGTCCACATTTTGTAGTGGTTGCTGGTTTGTTCCCAGCACACCGCCTGGCTGCAGCGGCGAGACGATTCAGCGGCAGCGTGCGCGTCAGACACGACGGGTATCGCGGCGGGCCATATACTTTCGCTTAAGAGAGTCATAGTTACTCCCGCCGTTTACCCGCGCTTGCTTGAATTTCTTCACGTTGACATTCAGAGCACTGGGCAGAAATATCATTGCGTCAACACCCGCTAGGGCCATCGCAATGCTTTGTTTTGATTAGACGGTTGGATTCCCCCAGTCCGTGCCAGTTCTGAGCTGACCGTTGAATGGCGGCCGAAGAGGACGATGGCAACGGCGTACCGCCGCCGAAGCCTCGCAGCAAGAAAAATCCGCGGAAGGCCAAGGCACGGGACCGAGCTCGGATCCGGTTATTACCATCACCTCGTCCAGGCCCGGCACGCCCCGATCCTCAGAGCCAATCCTTATTCCGAAGTGACGGATCCAATTTGCCGACTTTCCTCACCTACATTAGTCTATCGACTAGAGGCTCTTTACCTTGGAGACCTGCTGCGGATATGGGTACGAACCGGCGCGAGACTTCCACGTGGCCCTCTCCTGGATTTTCAAGATCCGAGGGGAAGATCCGGACACCGCCGCAACTGCGGTGCTCTTCGCGTTCCAAACCCTATCTCCCTGCTAGAGGATTCCAGGGAACTCGAACGCTTATACAGAAAAGAAAACTCTTTCCGGATCTCCCGACGGCGTCTCTAGGTCTTTTTGGGTTACCCCATCGAACTCTCTTGCGAGGGCCCGACTTGTAAACGGTTGCGCTGCCGGGTTCCGGAATAGGAACCGTCATCCCTTTCGCCCGACGGGTGTGTCACATTTCAAACCGCACGCGCCCAGGCCGGAGGGAACGCCGACCGAGGCCCGACGTTCGCACGATCACCGGCGTCACGACGCGCGTGTCAGGTATGGGAATACACCAACATCGTCATGCGATTTCTCCTGGGGCTTAGGATCGACTGACTCGCGTGCAACGGCTGTTCACACGAAACCCTACTCCACTTCGGTCCTCCAGGACCTCGCTGGAGTATTTGCTACTACCACCAAGATCTGCACCGACAGCGGCTCAAGGCAGGCTCACGCCCAGAACCTTCTGCGCACACCGCCGCGACCTTTCTACTCGTCAGGGCTTCATGACGGCCTAGGCCGCCTCGTTTGCCGCTAACGGCCGAGTGTAGGCGTGACGCATCAGAGCTATCCATTTTCAGGGCTAGTTGCTTCGGCAGGTGAGTTGTTACTCACTTCTCAGCGGATTCCATTTCATGGCCACCGTCCTGCTGTCTCAAGCAACCAACGCCTTTCATGGTATCCCATAAGCGTCGACTTTGGCGCCTTGACTCCGCGTTTGGTTCATCTCACAGCGCCAGTTCTGCTTACCAAAAGTGGCCCACTTGGCACTCTGATCCGAGATCTCGTGGCTTCATAGTTCAAGCAAGCCAGAGATCTCACCTATTCAAAGTTTGAGAATAGGTCAAGGTCGTTTCGGCCCCAAGGCCTCTAATCATCTGCTTCACCGGATGAGACTCGTGTGCGTTTTGGACGCGAGTGCCAGCTATCCTAAGGAAAACTTCGGTGGGAACCAGCTACTAGATGGTTCGATTAGTCTTTCGCCCTTATACCAAGTTCCGACGATCGATCTGCACGTCAGAATCGCGACGGACCTCCATCAGGGTTTCCCCTGACTTCGTCCTGACCAGGCATAGTTCATCATCTTTCGGGTCCCAACGTGTACGCTCTGGGTGCGCCTCTTCTTGCAGTGAGAACGAGACGCCCTGAAAGCGCAGGGCCGCATCGTGACGCGGCCCATCGTCCCTCGGTCAGCGCTGGGCTGACCTTTACTTTCATTCCGCCTTCAGGTTTGCTCGTCCCAACGACTCGCGCACATATTAGACTCCTCGGTCCGTGTTTCAAGACGGGTCCTAAAAGTACCCAAAGCAATAGCGTCACCGACCGGTATTTGATAATTTGAACGAGCCAGCCAGAGGACACCGCCAGCCGACAGCTGGCCAGGCCCGGGGACGGCGCTAGGTCCGACTACCGGGAATCGCTGACTGCGCTTGCGGCGGGCTCGACGCAGTTCAATGCGGCTCTATACCGTGCGGGTACCGCTGGGCAGCCGGACGGGCAACCGGGGGTCTGCCCCGACGAGAACGCTGAGACAGGCAGCCTATCGGGCCTTAGACCGACACCCGACGGGTCGCGACGTCCTACTAGGGAAGAAGTGCACGCCGGCGCGGCCGGACATTGCACCGCGACCGAGTGCCGTGGACGCGAGGTCCCGACATCACGAGCCGCGGCGAAGCCTGCGTCGCTGACGATGAATCTCCCTGTTCGATCTTTCGGGTTTCTCAGGTTTACCCCTGAACGGTTTCACGTACTCTTGAACTCTCTCTTTAAAGTTCTCTTTGACTTTTTCGCACAGTACTTCTTCGCTATTGGTCTCGTGGTCAAATTTAGCCTTAGATGGAGTTTATCTACCACTCAGAGCTGCACTCTCAAGCAACCCGACTCTGAGGGGAGATCCTCCCGTGGCGCGTTCCGGTCACTACGGGCCTAGCACCCTCTGCGGGTGAGTAGCCCCATTCAAGATGGACTTGGACGCGGGCCGACACCGCGGGATAAGTGGATACTCCCAAACACTACATTATTCGGCGGCAGAATCGCGGGATTCAGTGCTGGGCTGTTTCTTGTTCGCTCGCCGCTACCACGGAAATCCTAGTTATTTTTTTTTCATCCGCTTTGTGAAATGCTTGTATTCAGCGGGTTGTATCGCCTGTTCTGAGGTCGTCGTAAGATAGCGAGTCCATCGTTGGCGACAGTCGTTCGTACAAGAACAGCACCGTCGACACGACCGAGCACAACAAATTTTTTATACGTCCGAGCCACGAAACGACCGTGAACGCCCGCCGTACGGGAGACTCGGGAGCCCCCGGCGGCGAAACGTAAACGGAACTTCTTCACATGAGCGGCAATTCGACCGCGCGGTCTGTGTGTCGCCGTGCTGAATTCGTTTGTTCTCTCGACTATCGCTAGCACCGGAACGTGACGGACGGCAGCGATAGCTCGACCCCGCGATCTGCGACGACGCGTCGTAACCGTGACATACGTGTTCGTTTGAGGCGACGCGACCCTTTGCCGCGCGATCGGCGCGCGACACAGGCGGTAAACGCCCCGTCATTCGCTTGCGGAGGCACGGTGTGCTGTTGGCGTGGTCCGGGAATTGTATCTGTGAACCGCAATGTGCGTTCGCAATGTCGATGTTCATGTGTCCTGCAGTTCACAAGTTGACGCGAAATCAGCTGCGTTCTTCATCGACCCACGAGCTAAGTGATCTACCGTTCAGGGTAATCATATATGTGAATTTTGCATGAAAATGCTGAGATGACGTTTGTTGCTGGCTTTCAGTGGTCGTAAGCGCGGCGCCGCGTGCGTCAGCCCTTGCGCGGTTTCGCGCGGGAAGAAACGCGCGCCGTCCGTCAAATTTCGTTCGTGCGATAGTTCAAGAGCCGACGTCTTCTCGGGTTCACGGGTCGTTTGCTGGAATAAACCGGCCCGGACCCGATCGGCTCGCAATGCAAATGATTGACGACGGACGGCAGTGTGCCGCCTCAGCGAGTCCCGGGCATCGCTGCCCTTGACGCTGCCGCGAGCTTCCTCGTGCGGGCGAAAATTCTCTTTGAAACCCACCGCGTTCGCGGCCTGCGTCCGGGGTGTAACGGCGTTGCAGCAAGACACCCGGGCGCAGATAGGCTGTCCGCCAAAAAGCGCTGAGACCAGTTTCGCACGTCTCTCTCGTACGACATGAACGGGTTGAACGAGTCGAGGCGGACCGGTCCCCTCTTGGCACCGAGTCGGCCGGAGGCCCGAATGACCCGCCACTGCTACGTGCTGGACGCGGAGTGACGAGTAGACGCCTCGGCACGAGTCGGTCGTCGGCGGTTTTAGCCGGCGACTGCGCTCGTCGCGACCGCGGCGAACGCCGGACCCATCGGATCCGGGGTCAGCACCGCCTTCGTTGTCACGACGAACGTGTTGCGCGCCGCGGCAACCGGGCCCGACCGTTACGTCGTTCAAAGTTTTGTGAGATTTTGTTCGCGACACGTGGGCGTACACGCCGCTCTCGCGGTAAGACAGCCCCGCGTGCTTACGCCTTGCTTCTCCGGCAGTACGAAACGTAATTGATCCTTCCGCAGGTTCACCTACGGAAACCTTTTTACTACTTTTACTTCCTCTGAATGATCAAGTTTGGTCATCTTCCCGACAACATCGGCAATGCCGAGACATTGCCGCGTACCAGTCCGAAGACCTCACTAAATCATTCAATCGGTAGTAGCGACGGGCGGTGTGTACTAAGGGCAGGGACGTAATCAACGCGAGCTTATGACTCGCGCTTACTGGGAATTCCTCGTTCATGGGGAATAATTGCAAGCCCCAATCCCTAGCACGAAGGAGGTTCAGCCGGTTACCCGGGCCTTTCGGCCAGGGAAGACACGCTGATTTTTTCAGTGTAGCGCGCGTGCGGCCCAGAACATCTAAGGGCATCACAGACCTGTTATTGCTCAATCTCGTGCGGCTATAAGCCGCCTGTCCCTCTAAGAAGATTTATTTGTACGGTAGTAGTAAGTAGTAAAAACCGCCCGACCGAGGCCGGGGGCCTTCGAGATACCGGAAGGTACGCCTATTCAGCAGGCTAGAGTCTCGTTTGTTATTGTAATTAACCAGACAAATCGCTCCACCAACTAAGAACGGCCATGCACCACCACCCACCGAATCGAAAAAGAGCTCGCAATCTGTCAATCCTTCCGGTGTCCGGGCCTGGTGAGGTTTTCCGTGTTGAGTCAAATTAAGCCGCAGGTTCCAGTCCTGGTGGTGCCCTTCCGTCGATTCCTTCAAGTTTCAGCTTTGCAACTATACTTTCCCCCGTAACCCAAAAGCTTTGGTTTCCCGGAAGCTGCCCGCCGAGTCATCGGAGAAACTTTGGCAGATCGGTCGCTGGCATCGTTTATGGTTAGAACTAGGGCGGTATCTGATCGCCTTCAAACCTCTAACTTCCGTTCTTGATTAAAGAAAACATTTTTGGCGAATGCTTTCGCTTCTGTCCGTCTTGCGACGATCCAAGAATTTCACCTCCAACGTCGCAATACGAATGCCCCCATCTGTTCCTATTAATCATTACCTCGGGGTTCCGAAAACCAACAAAATAGAACCGAGGTCCTATTCCATTATTCCATGCACACAGTATTCAGGCGAAAATAGCCTGCTTTAAGCACTCTGATTTGTTCAAAGTAAACGTACCGGCCCACCTCGACACTCAGTGAGGAGCACCGCGATGGGATATTAGTCGGGCCGCCCCGGAGGGCTAAGCCCACCGGTAGGACGTCCCACAATCATGCCGGTAAGACACCGCGAGCGGTAAACCGACAGCGTGGGACACAGATACAACTACGAGCTTTTTAACCGCAACAACCTTAATATACGCTATTGGAGCTGGAATTACCGCGGCTGCTGGCACCAGACTTGCCCCCCAATGGATCCTCGTTAAAGGATTTGAAGTGTACTCATTCCGATTACGGGGCCTCGAATGAGTCCCGTATCGTTATTTTTCGTCACTACCTCCCCGTGCCGGGAGTGGGTAATTTGCGCGCCTGCTGCCTTCCTTGGATGTGGTAGCCGTTTCTCAGGCTTCCTCTCCGGAATCGAACCCTGATTCCCCGTTACCCGTTACAACCATGGTAGGCGCAGAGCCTACCATCGACAGTTGATAAGGCAGACATATGAATGAATCGTCGCCGGTACGAGACCGTGCGATCAGCCCAAAGTTATTCAGAGTCATCAGGGTAAACGGCGGACAGGAAGTACCTGCTGCTGATTGATTTTAATCTAATAAAAGCATTCCATCGATCTCTGGTCGGAACTCTGCGTGTGTTAACTTTATAATCGCCACAGTCATCCAAGGAAATGTGTTTACGATCCAAGGAACCATAACTGATTAAATAAGACATTCGCGGTTCCACCTCAATTTGGCTTACACTGAGACATGCTTGGCTCAATCTTTGAGACAAGCATATGACTACTGGCAGAATCAACCAGGGAGCTTTGATACAAAATCCCTGCTCGGACGTGCGCCACCTATCGCTGGCCGGGTCTCCTAGCCCGGTCAGCCGTGTGTCTACTGTGTGTTTCTGGACTTGCCCGCAGGCAGCCTCGTTTTCGTGTGCCGCCACCTTCACACTCGGCTTATAAGCGTTTGAACAATCTCGAGTACATGTCGGCTAGATTGAGAACGTCTGGGAAACATAAATATATCTTTGGTTTTGGAGTATATGCTCAGAACGAAGCAGGTTGGTGCGTGTATTGAAACGATCCGCTATCGTGTTTCACGGGAGCCGAACTTCTTGCCACCGTGTCAAGGGCCATTCGGTCTGAGACGAGGACTTGCGGTAATGCAGTAACGATAATAAAATGAAACGAGTCAAGTAGTTTCTTTGGTACGAGCCACGGAACGGTCCGCGAACGCCCGCTCCTGGTCTACACCGATTTACGGATCGTGCGCGCGCACATATCCGTACGGTGTAGCCGGTGGACGACGGGAGGTCAGCTCGACTGACTCGCTCCTCTTACTAGTAGGAGCCTGGCCGCTAGGACGTCGGCGCCGATACGGTAGTAGCACCGTCGGCTCACGGGGCGAAACCTCCGCCGGCTAATAAAAAAATTTCGAACTCCGGAAACTCGGTCGAAATTTACCGAGACGCATTTGACGAAGTTCCGAGAGGCTTCCGGCCCAGATCGACTTTGGGACGTCGCGCATCGCCTATCGCTCCACTCAGACCGAAATTTCAACAAGTTCCGTCGGCCCCGTATCGACTCCGGGACGCCGCGCAACGCCTTCTGCTCGACTTGTACCGAAATTTCCACAACTCCCGTCGGTTTCGTATTGACCCTAGGACCCCGCGCATCGCCTTTCATTCGACTCGGACCGAAATTTTCACAAGTCCCGTCAGTCCCGTATCGACTTTGAGACGCCGCGCTTTGCCTTTTGCACGACCCCGACGAAAATTTTCACAAATCCTGTCCTGCCGCATTGGGCGTTTGTCCGTCTGCCGTCGTCCCATCGGCCCTGGGACGCAGCGCATTGCGTTTTGGTCGACGCGGACTAAAATTTTCACAAGTCCCGCCGTGCCGTGGTCCGTTTGCGGGTCCAGCGATGACTATCACGGGACGCGGCGCATTGCCGTTCCGTCGCTCGGGACGAAAAAAATGCCTAACTTTTCCGGGGATTGAGGACGACGACCGACTGTCGACGTATCATCGAAAAAATAAGGGCCACGTTTTGTCTAGTCCTAATTATGGCCTCTACCGTCCCCGAATCCAGCGACGTACCGAGGGTCCACCGGTTCCACCCGTCCTTTGTCGGCCTTGTGTTCGCTGACCGGCGATTCGAGCTGCGTATATCTAAAGAGGCAACGGGTACGGGAAAAATTTTTTTTCCAAGCCCCCGCACTTGCATTGCCATCGCACACACTCGGCGAGGAGAGCACGGCCGCGCCGACATGCCCGCGACTCGTCCGATAAAGGACGAGCGACGTATCGCGTGACCGGCGTCAAGCCAGCTCCGAAAACACCAACATCGAGGCCTCTTCTAACCGACAAGACGAATCCCCAAGACAAGGGCTGAGTCTCAACAGACCGCAGCGTCGTAACTGCTCTACCGAGTATAACACCTCGCCTGGTACCTAAGTCGTCTACAGACGATTTTGAGTCTCGACATCGAACTGGATGACCCATGATCGAACGTCCGAGGCTAGACCGAAAAGCGGGAAGTTCCCGAGGAAGGCCGAAGACCCCGCCCGGCAAACAGGGCTCGTACGACGACCGGTTCGTGGACCGGCCACCTAGTAAAGTCACATTAGTCCAGGAACTTCAGGCGAAAAGTGGGCTCATCTTCGGAAACAGTCCAACCAAGCTAAAAATTGGTGTACACTTACCTTTTAGCCCTCTAAATAAGGTGTTGAAAGTCTCCTGAATTTGGTTGTACGCATAATTTGAGACAGCCCAAAAACGGTGAAAAAAATGACCTGTTTTCGATTTTTTGCGAATATCTCCGTTCCTGTCGATCTCACGGTTATTAGGTACACGTATGAAAAAGAAGAGCAAAACATATCCTACAAAAAAGGTTCAATAGAGTTCATTGTGTGCGAGATATCGGGCTAGATTTGGTCACGTGAGGCTGGCCAGGATTGCCAGTACACGAAAATTCAAAATCCGCATGTACGGAGCTGCTGAGACCAAGCGAGCCAAAAGACGATTAGTCGGTCACCAACCACCTATCCGAAAGGACCGCACCATTTCTTATATCTTATACACAAACTGATTATCCCGTTGCCGAGTAGTCTGGAGGACAGGAGATATTCGTGAGCAAGAAGAAGGAACCTGGCCTACAAAGAAGACCCCCGGGGTTCCCAGTAGCTCTGTGTTGTTTTGTTTTGTCCCTTTTATTATTTATACATATTTATTTCGTTCTTTTTTTTTGGTTCCGCTCTTTTGAATTCTCTTTTGTGACGCCTATTGGCTCATTTTATCTTTTATAACCTTAAGCCCGGCCATTTTTTTTTTGTCGTTAGATTTTAGTTATACACGGATCGGCCATTGTAAATTTATTTATTAATTTATTCTGTCCTTCTATTTTTTGTGCCTGCTATATCTTTTATTACGACTTTTAGCGTTCTTTTCGATTTTACAATCGGACACGCCCATTTTAGAAAGATAAGTTTACCTTTTTCTTTTTCTGTAGTGTATGTTGTTTCAATAATAAATAAAACGAGGTGGCTATTTTAACTTTAGGTACGACCCGCTTACAATATTATAATTACTGATAGAAAATCATAAAGAATCATTACAATTGATATAATCAGTAGTTTTCATATAATCTGGTATTTAAGCTCCAATATAAATTTTGTATGGGTATTCAATTGCATGCAATGATCGAAATCGAGGTCTCTGTGCCGTATCTTCTCGTTTCGATATTTTTACAGATATTTGGGTATAAATAATAGTATTTTTAATCATAGTATATAAAAATAGTAGTATAAATAATAGTATATTTGTCTTATCCTAACATTATATAGATGCTGAGGTTTACCGTATGAAAATCGTATATTCAATCGTACAATATTAACGTTCCTGTTTATTATCTTTCTATTCTAAAACTCAAAAGATGTTGAAGAGTACCTCAAAAAATAAAGCTTGTCAGGTTAGGTATAATCTCATATTCTCCTCCGTGAATATTTAGGAATACATAACTAAAAAAAAAAAATGAAGGTTGTTCATGTAACTAATCTCTGACAGCTTATTCTCTTTTAGATTCTTTCTCTTCTCTCTCGAATCCTTCTTGATTTTTCCACGAAACTGGTGGGAAATTCTGAGATTGCTCAGAATCATCAATAGAATCGATTTCTTGGTCGTCGATATCGTTTCTTTGTTGTATCAAATCTTCGATTGGGGCAGCATTCAGGCAAGATGTCTCACGACAATTGCCGCAAACTGTTGAACATTGGATCCCCAATTTTCGACAGCCACACAATGCACCACAGCCTTTTGAACAATTACAAAAAATCATGTTCAAAATACGCTACGGGGCAGGAGGTAGCGTTGTTGTCATTGGCTCCAATACGCCGTTTTTGAATACCCATCCCCAGTCTTGCGGGTTCAGCTGATTTCCTAACCAATACTGCACCTGGTAGTATACACGATACAGGTGTTCTTTAGCTGCGTCAGCTGTTGGGGGTAATAAACTCAAATTCAACAACTTGTTTCTGCCTATAGCTTTCATGAAACACAGATTACGGTATGCGTTCAAGTCATTTTGCTTAATTGGAGCTTCATACACAGCTGGAAATATTCGAATTCCATCCGAAGAAATTGATTCTCGAGAAGCATCACTCTGGTTGAAAATTTGGGCTGCAGCACGTAGGTCTTGACGTTTTGTGGAAAGTTTCAGAGCCGCAGTTTTCCCTTTATGAAAAAGAGCAGACGTTGTGTCGCATCCGGTAAAAGCGTGCAGAAGTAGAAGATGATTTCTAATGTCTTCGTCATCATTGAAACTTCGAGAAGAGTAAAGTTTTCATTCGACTTTTCCCTTGCACGGTTTGAAAAAGAAGATCTCTTCATCAACCGGAGTACGAGCAACCAAAATAACTAACAGATCCACGTCTTCCCCAACAACAACCGTTCTATTTGTGCGTGAAGATTCCAAAGCTGTTTCAATTATCAAAACATCAGCATCATCTTGACCGTGTTCAACAACAAAATTATTAGCTTCGAACTTGACAGACAGCATCGAAATCAATCTGCGCTTGTTGTTACTGTTTGAAAGTAACTTTTCTTCGCTCACTGTGAAAGTCATCGTCTCGTCGAAGTAGGTGTCCGCAGATGAAGATTTCGCGGCTCGACGACGTTGTTCCATAACTTTCACGCTGTTGGTGCTATTGTTATATCCATCGAAAACTATGACAGCGTTTCAACCGTAATACTTTTGTACATAACCAATATACTTCGAACAAATCGAATCGAAAGATTCATTCTGATGCTATACAACCCGATGTAACAAAAATCCTCCGTTGACGACATATGTAACTTTTGTAAAATCAAGTTCAGCTACCAATAGCTTAAAGACGTCAAACAAAGCAAACTTTTTGCCAAGACGCAGGTGCCCTTCTATAAACATTGACAGCGGGAACGGAGCTAATTCATAACGCATATACATACGGAGCTCTCCATCCGATCTTTTCATAGCACTGATTCTCTGAAACAGTAATAATGGATCTATAGGTACCGTCTGATCACGAACTTTGACGTTACTATTGACTATTGGAAGCGGAAGTACTTTGTCAGCGCGGAAGGATTTGATGTCTCTGAAATTTTGACCGATCTTCTTCTGCATCACACTAGTGCCAATCCTCTGAGCATTGTGGCAGTTTATTTTCTCGTCGCCACTTATCCCTGTTGCAATGGACATTATTTTGATGGATATCAGGGAAAGGATAATGATATTGAAGTCACTGGAGTTATCTTCCGTACATCTTCACGGTCTCTGTTTACGCGTGAATCTCTTGCATCAACATGTTGGTCTCCGGTATTGAAAGAAAGTTCCAAAAGCTCTCCAGACCTTTAGAAATGTTGCTCGTAGTCAATAATCCCAAGATCCATTTACTCAAAACACTCTCCTTGGTACTTCTCCGATGTGTGAAGCCTTCTTTTGATTTTGAAGATTTCATGAGATGTTGTTCAATTATCATGTCACTCCATGTTCGGCAGAAATATTTTTCCGAACGTTTAATGGAAAAGAAGTTGTTGGTGAACTTCTTGAAAACTTCATTTTCCATAGACATTTCTAGGTTTTCCATATCTTGAATATACAAATGTGCCGATTTCGCGTATAGAAAATGCCCTGCGGCATGAAAGTATGGAAGCATATTTTTTGTAGTAGTTAACTGCGCCTTCCAACAGCCCAGTCTTTCAGTTCTAATAAATTCTTTTGCAATTGTGACCATCTCAAAATACCGTACCCACAGTTGCGCAGTTGGGCCTTTATTTTTGAATTCAGACATTTTGTTATTAAATGCTTTTTTCAACTCGCCAACTGCGTTTGAAATTTCAATCTCATCAAATGATGGCGATGCTTCGTCTAAATTATGAAGAAAAAGATTTACTAACGCACTCTGATTGTCATCGAACGTGATCTCATTGAACACAATTTGAGACAATGCCACTAGAAGCAATGTATGAGCTCTGATTGCTCTAGCGTATGCGTGACCCTGCAACATTTTATCCACGGAATTTGGTGCGTAAACCGTACTGATTGCTTCCTTGAGACCACTTCCCGCCATTATGTATCCGATTGATGCAAGAAAAGACATCAGCAAATAAAAGCCTCCAAGCCTCACGATCATCTTCGAAAGCTGTGTGTCACCATCCGATGCTGCGACAATTTCACGTGCTTTCAAATACAGGGGTTGATCGAATGTTACAACGCACGTCGTATGGCCGTCTTTTTGTCCATTGTTGAAAATGCTCTTCAAAGATGTATATATGTATAGTGTTGTAATCACTTGCGGGTGCGTTAATGAACAGCAAGAAAATTATACGTGACTTGGAAAATGCCTCGTTTTTCGTTAAATACTCCATGAAGCCACTCCAACCTGGTATTTTTAGTAGGTCCTTCCACTTTCCATACATCCATAATACATCTGTATTTCGCAGCAGTGATTTCGTCGTTACCTCATCACAATCAAGTTCTTTCACCGTGATCTTCTTTAAACCTTGCACACTACTATTTTCATAAATCTGCATCGAAACTTGGGCAACCACTGCCATCTCTGTTGCAGTAGGCATCATTCGTAGTCTGAAAATTTGTTGACTATCATGGATGGTATCATGCGGAGTAACGATTCGAATGATGCCCATGGAATGGAATGTATTCGCACCGTCAAACGTAGACACATTGTGGTCTGCGTTGTCACAAACATATTGAATAAAACAGCCCTTTTCTGGAGAAGAAATTAACGGCTCAGGATTAAATGCACTGGAAGATTCGTATAGAATTGTCACTTTGTAAGATGCACACAAACTCAAGGACGATAAAATTTCGACTAGTCATTTTGATGCGAATTGCCTGTGCAAATAAATGGAGAGTTTAATCCGAAGAGGTGAAAGAAATGATCGTGGACGAACTGCAGACATGATAGCATAGCTAATGGTGGTACACTTCTTTTGTAGTGGCTTCAATTTACCTTTTCTATTTTTAATAATGATCTCCTCTATGAAAAAACGAAAAGATTTTGGAACACAACTATTTACATCGTCAAATATACGCGTGCTCAGAGGATAATAATCCGTTTCACAGGCCACAAAACATATATCCTGTCGGAGAATTGCTGCATCTGCGGTCAAAACTCGGTACCGTTCTTCCTCAGCGTTATTTCCTTTTGTTTTCGCCCCATGTTTTGTTGAGAATATTGTAGTGCGTATCTCGAAAACAAACAATGGATGGTCCTGTACTTTTCGACGTAATGACAATTCTGTCTCCATACCGTTCCTGAAGCTTCGTTCTTATAGTTTTATCGTCTGGTTGAAAATCTTCGAGGACTCCTTTCCATTCAGTGGAGGTAAATTGGCAGTTACCATTATTTTCTATGTAGACAAAAATATTTTCCATTGCTGCGATAATTCGACCATCCACAGGGCGAGCTGTTTTCTTTTCCAATGCCCGATGAAAGAAAATGGATGGAGCAATTGCTGTGATATTTTGCTTCGGCTGCAACCAGATCTGTCTCAAAGATAATCCTTTTCTCAAAAGCCTGGGTCTGGTCATCTTTTCTTTTTTCGGCGATCTGCATTATGGTTTCTCTGAAGCCAATTGTTGCAACGTGCTTGATCGTTTTGCGATGCTCCTTACGAGTTTTCTTTTCTTTTTCTTCGTCAGCCTCGTGACCGCAAAAAAATACAAAGTTTCTTGAAGTCGAAAGATGGTGCAAATGATCACATCTTCCTTTTTGGAGGACTACATCCCGATGAACTGGCAGCATCCTCGATAGCACGTTTCCTTTTGAAAGCGTTAATACTGGACTGGCGAATATGGTCTTTACGGCAGGACACGTGCACTTGGATAGATTGCATATCACCAAACAATGCTAATTTTCCATCATTTCTCCCACCACTCGCGGCCTTTAACTGATCTATTCCTTGCTCAACTCTTACAGATTCATCACCAGCGAGTGTTTTGTCACATGTACCGCACAACAGTTCCATAATGAATAATCTCCTTGGAAACGCGACATAATATACGTCTAGTGCGGCGTAGCAACTATTTGGGACTAAGTGTCTAAGCCCCTCACAAGCAGAAACAGGCATAGCAGGTATAAATCTGACCAAATCTATGCTCTGACGTCAGAGGGGGGGCGCAGCTGCTATGTCGTTACCACACAGAACGCAGGACGCAGCAGGATGACTATTGCAACGACGGGTCATCAGTAGGGTAAAACGAACCTGTCTCACGTCGGTCTAAACCCAGCTCACGTTCTCTATTGGTAGGTAAACAATCCAACGCTTGGTGAATTCTGCTTCGCAATGATAAGAAGAGCCGACATCGAAGAATCAAAAAGCGACGTAGCTATGAACGCTTGGCCGCCACAAGTTAGTTATCCCTGTGGTAACTTTTCTGACACCTCCTGCTGGAAACTCTTCAAGCCAAAAGGATCGATAGGCCGTGCTTTCGCAGTCTCTATGCGTACTTAACATCGAGATCAAGCCAGCTTTTGCCCTTTTGCTCCACGCGAGGTTTCTTTCCTCGCTGAGCTGGCCTTAGGACACTTGCATTATTCTTTGACAGATGTACCGCCCCAGTCAAACTCCCCGCCTGGCAGTGTCCTCGAATCGGATCACGCGGGAGTATGATCGACGATCGGCCGAAGCCTCACGCCACACTTACACGCTTGGCTCTAGAACACCGTGACAGCCGGGACGAAAGTCCTTGACGCACGCGCTCCGCCTAACCGAGTAAGTAAAGAAACGATGAAAGTAGTGGTATTTCACCGGCGATGTTGCCACCTCCCACTTATGCTACACCTCTCATGTCTCCTTACAGTGCCAGACTAGAGTCAAGTTCAACAGGGTCTTCTTTTCCCGCTAATTTTTCCAAGCCCGTTCCCTTGGCAGTGGTTTCGCTAGATAGTAGATAGGGACAGTGGGAATCTCGTTAATCCATTCATGCGCGTCACTAATTAGATGACGAGGCATTTGGCTAATTCCTGCGCACAGTTGCCTAAGCAACCGGCGGACTTCCCCGGGATGGGAAGTTTCCCGGGTGAACACAACAAGGTGTTTGAAAAATGAATTATCAAAAAAAAAGGGGATAACGGAATTGCCTTCGTTAGAAGGATAGGAAAGATGTATTTCGTGGGTTGTCTACCTTGCAGTAGAGCCCACCTCGTCAGTTGGTTAAAATAAGTCAAGCAAAATAAAATATGTGTCGAGTCAATTGTTGAAGTAATATTTCGTCCTACTGTCTTTGCTCGCCGTACCCAGTAAAGGCCTGGTCAAGCAGTCGAGAAATAAATAAATAAGTGTCACAAGGATAAAAGTTAGAGTCAAGTCAGATGAAATATTTTAAAATGGTAAATTGACGTCTGTCCAAAAGTCAATTTGAAGATAAAATAAATAAGTAAATAAATAAATAAATAGGTGGTCGGGGTCAGAGGGATAAAATTTAAAAGGTTGCGACTCTGTATAGGGGAGTGCTAACCGTTAGCCAAGTTGCCTGCCAGACCTAGAGAAAATTAGCCGAACGGAGTCCCGGGTGTTTCAATCGGGAAAGCGGAACTTAGCCATCGCCTCTGCGGTGATGTTTCCGGGGAAAACCACGTGGAGGTGTCCGCCCCAGTGCGTTTGCAGTTAGGCACTGGCTCCGCCGCCGTAGCATAGCAGAACCCCGAGAGGTTTACGACTGGACAAACGACTCGCACTGATCTGTTTCGTTGGACGTACGGCCGATGCCGGTGGTGGGATTCGCTTCCACGTTTCCCTCGTTGTGGCAGGCCTCTGTCCTGTCTCCGGTACGTCCCGAGGGACAGATCAGGCTAAGAGTCCTTGCTCAGATTATTTGCAGGCAGCTTGGACTCGTTGTGCGTTCGAACGCATAATGAATAAATAAATAAATAGATAAACGAATAAGTAAATGAATAGATAAAATGTGTATATAAAATGATTCATCGTTCGAGTAGAAGCGCGCTCAGCCGACAGCCGGAGGTCTCACCCGCGCCGAACGGCTGGAGAGGTAGCCGATGAGCAAGTGCTCCATATCCCAGGGGGCCCTAGGGCCACACAAGGGCTGGCACATGCATCGACCGACAACTCTCAGGTGTCCATGAAGGCACCTATGATCCCGATGGAGCTCCGAAGAGCTGTCATCGAGATCGTCAACAAGTCTGCCTCACTAAAGCCGAGCCTTTTCAGGGAACAGACTGTGTCGACCGGTAGCGCACCTCTGGAGCCGAGCACGATGGGGATCATTCTCGCTTGGCGGGTGTTCAATTGTTCTTTGAGTACACCCAGTATTCGGGTGTACTTCAGCACCTTCTCTGTAGCGGCCTGGGCGAGAGAGGTTCCGCTCTCGTACCGGACAGTGACATCCAGCACGAGAGCCCCTTCCTCATTCGAATTTACGACGAGGTCGGGCTTAAACCTCTCGCCTTTGACCGCTACTTGGGGCTCGTCCAGCACATCGTGCTGTTTAGCGAGACGAGCCCTCAGAAGGTGCTTGATCTCATCGTGTCGTTTGATTTTCATGGCCTTGGTGTGACTACACCGGCCGAGAATGTGCCCCAGAGTTTCGTCAGGCCCCTGGCACAGCCTGCACGAGGCGTTCACTCTGTCGTCCAATAGCTTCATGGAGGTTTTCGTTGGGACAGTGTTTGTCCGCAACTTGATACCATCAATCACCCTGGACGATTTCATGAGATCGCTTTGTTTCAGCCACTCGTTTGCGATGGGCTGAGATGACACGTCATCAACTCCCTGGCCTTGCCAGACCAGTTTGGCCCAGTCAGTTCGATAGCTCTTCTTGAGCTGGACTTTGTACTCGTCTAGCTCTTGCAGAGACAGAGGCCAAGGGAGTTTCAGTGTTTCGGCGTATGCTTCAAGCCACCGTTGGGCTCTCTCCGATTCGAGGGCTCCGCTCACGACCGGGTCTTTTGACGCTCGCGCTTTGATGGCATTGGGCAGGGCTGCGATGAGCGTCATTGGTTTAAGTTCGGTGAGACCCAACCCCCCTTCGCGTTTAGGAGTGTAAAATAATTTGACACTAGTCTAAGGCGTCAGGTGAAGGATCTCCCGAACACTTGATCGAACGAGCCGGTCGATTCGTTCGAGAGCGGCCCCCGATGGAGGGCTGCAGATCAGACCGTAGGTAAACCTTGGTGAGATGTAGGTATTCAGTAGGTTCACCTTCTGCATGGGCTTGAGAGGAAGCGCTTGAATTTTCCCGAGTATTTCCCCCAGAGGTCTGATGTCGAATGCGCTGAGTACGCCGAACCAGGGCGAGACCCTTGCTTCAAGGTAACGTAGGGCATCTTCGGGCGGAGCGCACGGGATCGCTTGGTCGCCGATCTTCACGCTCGGATCCCTCAGATACCAGGTCCTGCCACCTGGGACGTACTCAAAGCTCGCGCACTTCTCGATAGAGAGCTTCATGCCGAGTTCAGCCAGGTACTCAATCACCGTACCAAGCTACCTTTGTGCCATTTTAGCGTCCCTCGACAACAGGATCAGATCGACCGCGAACGCCATCACCGATAGATTCTGGTCGTCCACGGCCATGCCCTGTGTCTCGGTTTGCAGGCGTTCTAACAGGGGTTCGATGACGAGGTTGAATATGAGGGGGGAAAGCGGGTCGCCCTGCTTCACCCCACGTTGCAGTTCGATTTTTACCTCGCTACCCTGCGACTTGATAGTCGCCAGGTACTCACTCACCGTACCAAGCTGCCTTTGTGCCATTTTAGCGTCCCTCGACAACAGGATCAGATCGACCGCAAACGCCATCACCGATAGATTCTGGTCGTTCACGGCCATGCCCCGTGTCTCGGTTTGCAGGCGTTCTAACAGGGGTTTCGATGACGAGGATAAATATGAGGGGGGAAAGCGGGTCGCCCTGCTTCACCCCTCGTTGCAGTTCGATTTTTACCTCGCTACCCTGCGACTTGATGTTTGTGCCGCAGCCCCTGCACATGTTCGCCACATAAAAGGCAACCGACGGTGGGATACCCTTTGTCTTCAGGTCTTGAGCGATGGAGGAGTGACGGACGGTGTCAGAGGCTTTCGATATATCCAAAACGGATATTACACCGCCCCTCCTTTTGGCGTTCGATATGGCTGCTTGCAAAAGTTGTATATTCGCATAGCAGTCATTTTCCTCCGTCAATCCCTTCTGCCGACAATTCAAAGTGAGGACACCTCTCAGCCTTTGATCTAGCAGGGCAGAGAATAACCTACTGATCATGGAGCTGACAGTTATAGGTCGCCAGTTCCTGACGTGTGAGGTGTCCTTGCTGGCTTTGGGGATGAGCGTTGTTCTATTTGTTTTCCACGCCTTAGGGTAGTGTCGGGCGTGTAGTAGAACATTGAACAGTCTGGAGAGGGCAACGTACGTTTGCTTGCTCTGGAAGTTCGCACGTGTCACTCCGTCCGGTCCGGCAGCCGACCCGCTGCTGATCCTGGCCACCTTCCTCTCCACTTCCAAGGCGGTCACCGGGACAAGTATTTTTTCAATCGGCACAGGCTCCTCTACCCCAGGGGGTAGAGTCGTGTCTGGTCCCGGTTCGCCACAAAGTCGCTCGTACAGCTTTCGCTTTGGCTCCATCGCGGGGCTTTCGCTAGGCTGTGATATGGAGAGGTTGTTGGCCTCCACAGCTTCGGCCAGGCGCTTTGTATTATTATTATATAAATCTTGGCACCTGGCGTAAGCGAACTCTCGTCGCCATGTTCTATTTGGTGGTCGGCTCCTCGCCGGACGGTGACTACGTATAAAACGCGGCCTCCTCGGCGCTCTCACACTACACCCCTTCCGGGCATAGCAGCCAGGCTTGATCTGGTTTAACAGCTCTTCGTACAGGGCATCGATACTATGCTCGTTAAAATCGTTTGAATCGAGGAGCCGCAGTAGAGAGCTGGTCCACTCAGACCAGTTGCCGGCTCCACCATTCTCCTTGCGAGCCTCCCGAACGAGTGGTGCATCCTCCGGGCCCATCGCAGGTGGATCGGGTTCCGGAGGCTCATTCATCGCATGCGCGGCCAGGACATTGGCTACGTCCTGAGCGTCGCCCCGGTCTGGTAAGGCAGGATGGACAGGTTCCTGCTCTTTCTCGCCGTCGCGACGGCTAGCTCCTCCTCGGCTTGCGCTCGTCGCTCTTCTCTGTCGCGGAGACGCCGGCGTGCATCCGAAATTTGTTTATTTGTACGGTCGGGGAAGAACTCTGTGAGCTTGATGTTGATGAAGCACTCTTCGACGAACTCTTGCTCAAGCTGAGCAAGACGTTCGAGCTTCTCATCCGACCAGACCGTGGTTCTGCGGCCACCAGGAGCGCCTGGCTTCTCCGCGATCGCGGCACGCTTTTCGTTTTTGAGGGCCGGGTGCTCGTGGCGTTCGTAAGCAGCCTTCGCACTGCCAGAGGGTGCAGATGGTAGGATATTTTTCCTTTATGTGCTTATCTAGTTCTTTGCTGTCAGTACAGACAATATTCTGACCTCGCTGCAAGCACTTTGGACAGCCTTGTACCCTATTTAACGCCGCGACCAGAACGAAACGTTTTGTGGCACGGAAAGCATTAACGTCGTCAGCCTTCGTGCGCCGGCCGGCAACGGAGGGACGACGTGGTCGGGTGGATGGACTAGGTCGATCACTTGGGGCAGCATCACTCCCCGCTACTACACTCGCGCCTTCGGCAATTAACTTTGCCACGACCGGTACATCCCGAGTAGCGTTAGGTGTACCGGCCGCCTCCGAGGCATCGTTGGGTGGACGATCCATGGTGCTTCGGATATGTACTACATGCCCGAGTCCCCCCGAGCATGAGAAGCTATTACGGCCGCATCTACGCCGGGACACTTACGGTAGTTCCTCACCGAGCGCACCGGTTGTCTCTCCAACCGCTGTTCCTTGACTCGAACGGTACCCACTCTGTTAGTGGTGAAGCCCCTTGGTCACTTCACAAGGGAATGCGCCTGGGTGTTGCGCATTGGCTGGCGTAAGAGTGCGTGCCGAACACTACGAGCAAGGAGGGACCTGCACCTCTTGCCGTACAGGCGTGTCGGCGTTGAGTGTACAGGTTTGGCCTCGCCTGTCACGCACGCTTGCTCTCCACCCGAAGGTGGGCGACTTCCGACCAACGTGGCCGAAAGTCCCTAACGTGAACTACCCGGCTCCGAGCAAACTCGGCACCGAGTGCTCACAATTAGGTTCGAAAGAAACTGAACGAGAAAAGCACGAATGCTGAGCGGAGCTCAACACCGGAATTTAGGTCTTTCTCTCGCACATGCTGAGCCCTCAGACCCAATCAGCAGATCGAGCCGTCAGACACCACCCCGCCTTTCGACGTCGCCAGACTTTGTTCAATCGCTGGTTGATTCACTAACGCACCACTTGGCTGGGGCGATGAACCAGGGCGTAAGCGTGCTCGTCACGCGCGTCAGGTATTGCGATGAGCTATGTACAAGAGATTCCTAGTTACTCCCACCGTGCCGTTCACCCGCGCTTGCTTGAATTTCTTCACGTTGACATTCAGAGCACTGGGCAGAAATCACATTGCGTCAAGACCCGCTAGGGCCGTCGCAATGGATTGTTTTGATTATGCAGTCCGATTATCACAGTTCGTGCCAGTTTTGAGTTGATCGTTGAATGGCGGCCGAAGAGGACGACGGCGACGCCGAACCGCCGCTGAAGCCTGGCAACAAGGAAGATCCGCGGAAGGCCAAGGCACGGGGCCGAGCTTGGATCCAGTTATCAACCATCTAATCATTTGCATTACCGGATGAGATTCGTGAATGTTTTGTATGCGAGTGCCAGCTATCCTCAGGGAAACTTCAGAAGGAACCACCCGCTAGATGGTTCGATTAGTCGTTAGCGCCTATACCTACTTCCGGCGATCAATTTGCACGTCAGAATCGCTACGGACCTCTATCGGGGTTTCCCCTGACTCCGTCCTGTCCAGGCATAGTTCACCATATTTCGCGTCTCAACGTGTACGCTCTGGGTTTGCCTCTTCTCGCAGTGAGAACAAGATGCCGCGGGAGTGCAGGGCCGCATCTTGACGCGGCCCATCCTCCCTCGGTCAGCGCTCGACTGACCTTCACTTTCATTACTGTTAACATTGTATTGTGTATGTGTGATTGAGCCTGATTTGTGTATGTGTGCAAGTACCGAGCGCGAGCGAGCCTCAACGACGTAGTCAGTCAGTCGACATCAGAGCCTTGTACCATGAATACAACACTACTAGTATAGTCTCAAATATTGTCTCGAAGTCATTCGTTACCTTCCACGCTCTGTTCCAAGTATTTCCAAAACTCTCCCACAACAACAATAGGTTATGGGCCCAGGAATTAAAAAAATTCTAGTTTTAAAGAGTCGTGTTTTTTCGGGCGCCTAAAGTGATATTTCACGCACACATAGTTCTCGTGAGCTCGGCCGAGTCATCAGCGCAATTGAACGAGTCGACCGGCGAACAAAATGGCTACCACCTTGCATTCGCATCACTCACTTCACCAGTCAATAATGAAGCTCACTGGTCGTGATAATTACCGAGATTGGGTATGTGATATGCGAGCATATTTAAAAAATTGCTGGACTCTGGAATGTAATAGAAGCTGTGACACCTGCTGTTCTCGAAACCAATGCAACCAAGAAAAGTGAAGTCGCCTCGCGTTTAGTTCTTGCCACACATCCGTATGTTCGACATCATTTCAACGAAGAAATTGATGACGCAAAAACGATATGAGAAAAATTGAAAAAGGCATTTCAGGATACCGGACTCCTCAGAAAAGTAAATTTGCTTATTGAATTTTGCAATACTCGTCTAGAAGATTGTGACTCCGAGGAAGATTATGTTCAAAAGAAAATAACGGCAGCCAATAAGCTTCGCGCCATTGGCATGCTTGTACCGGATGATTGGGTCGGAGCATTGTTGTTGGCGGGATTGCCCGATTACTATAAGCCAATGATAATGGCGCTCGGAAACTCTGGACAGGTAATAACAGCGGATTTAGTCAAGACTCAAATATTGGAAGAAGTCAAACACAAGGAATCCAATAGCTGTGGTGGTGACGTGCACGGTCTGTATTCAAGAGTACCGTTTAAAGGTGACCGGCACACGAAATCCTACAACAACAACAACAACAAGGCTTGGCTCAAACGTCAGTTATGTTATCATTGCCATCGACATGGGCACCTCGCTGCTGATTGTCGCAGTAAACCATCATCACACTCGCACAGTAAGGTATGTGTATCATCTCAGCGGGACGACAACGAAGACGAAGGAGACTCTCAAGAGGAGCATGTCATGCGAATATTACGCAACGATTATATATATATTCATACGTTTATTCAAAACAGAGAATTACGTTATAATTGATAACAACAATGGTGAGTGCGGGCGTCAACGTTATATTAAATTTATGTATAAGCAGAATTAGGCGTGCGTTACGCCGGGAAGCAGTATTGAGACTGCTCACACGGCCTCTCGCCGGGCTCAGCGACAGTGCATACAAAGTGCATATAATCGCGTAATTTGAGCACTGCTGCCGATAAGAAAGCCAAGCGGCGCAAGGCGGGCTACGCTGCACGATGAATTTTGTACTCATTTAAATGATCCCCGGCATGTTTCTACGAGAGGATACAAAACTGTTACATCTTATGACAAATGTTCCAGCTCTATCACAAGCAGACAGAGCAAGTAGCGAATATGTGCAGTTTCGTCAGTTTTGTCGCGAGCGGAGACAACCTAACCCGTGAGTGGATCATGGACTCGGCGGCATCGAAGCACATGACCAACAACAAAGCGTATGTATATAACTTGCGTCCCTCCAAAATAACTGAGGTCATATCAGCCGACAAGGCTCGTATGAAAGTAGAGGGAGAGGGCGATGTATATATTATAGTAAAGTCGAAATCAGTATTTTCTAAAGTTCATTTACAAAATGTTTTATATGTACCAAATTTAGCTGCCAAAATAATTTCAATTAGTTGTTTAGATAAAAATGGTGCTCGCGTAGGTATTGAAAATAATATGTGTGTTGTCTATAAAAATAATATTAAAATACTTGAAGCGATTTTAGTCAAAAATGGAATTTATAAAATACTGAATTGTTTAAGTCTAAATAAAGTACCAACTATTGAAAAACCTGTAGCTCTTGTAACATCTTCACAAATAGTCAGTGGGTATACTTGGCATTGCAGATTAGCACATTTAAATTACCAACAGCTATATCAGCTTAATCAATCAGCTGACGGTATTAAAATAATAAAATCTGAATTACCTACAACCTGTGATCCATGTATTTATGGCAAGTTAGTCAGAAAACCCTATCATGCATCTGATTCACGAGCAAGTAGAATTTTAGAGCTCGTACACACGGACGTTTGTCAAGGTGATAGATTATCAACCGAGGATCATGAATATTTTCTTACTTTCGTGGATGACTACTCTCGAATGATTTTTGTTTATCTTTTAAAAAATAAGACTGAAGTAGTTACTTGTTTTGAAAATTTTATCAACTTTACTCAAAATCAAACAGGACAAAAAATAAAGTCATTGAGAAGCGATAATCGGAAAGAGTATGTAAATGCCAATTTAAAAAAAATTTTGCAAAATTCGGGATTGAACATCAAACTACCGTTTCCTATAATCCGCAGTCTAACGGGCACGCGGAGAGAACAAATATAATTCTCTTAGAGAAAGCTCGTTGCATGCTGTCTGATTCAGGTTTGGACAAACATTTCTGGTCTTATGCAATAGCGACAGCAGCATATTTGTCCAATCGATCTCCTAAGCGAATCTTAAATAATAAAACTTGTAACGAATTTTAGTTTATTGATTATAAGTCAAATATAAAAGAAGGGAAATAAATAAACAATTACGGGAAATAGTTGTTGACGATCACAGAGAAAATTATGCATGTATTTGGGTCAGTTTGGTTTAAAAATCAACGGTAATTTAATAGTACAGAATCCCTAATTGCTAGTCCCTGCACGTCGCAACCCAACAAACTTGGTTTGATAGTTTAAAGAAATATATACGTGGACGGCACAGGTGTATAAGTTAAAAGATATATGAGACAATAGTCGAGTAAGAATAAAACAAAATAGTAACAATAACATTAAAACGGCTGGTAAAAGTGTATATAGATAAAATCGAGCGGAACAATTATTCGAAGTATTTGAAGGACGAGTGTTGATGTGTCGTATTTATAATTTTAAAATGGTGTGACTTTCTTTATTGTTTCAGTTCGTCGTTATTTATTGAATTCGTTACCTGATCAGGATTTGAGTTCATTTCACACTTTATGATTTCCTGACGCTTCCATACACTACTCTCTCCTTCTAAAGTCGTAGGCCTACTAATTTGCCGATCATCTGATCCGCTGATCCGCTGATCCGTCCGAACTTCGGTTCTTACTTTCGTCGATCAACATATATACATCGTCACAAACTTCTTATGAGGCATGGTATCAAACAAAACCTGATTTATCGCATCTCAAAATTTTTGGCTGCAAAGCATATTCCCACGTACCTGATCAACTAAGAAAAAAATTTCAAGCAAAAGCCATTGAATGTATCTTTTTACGTTATGGTAAAGACAAAAATACATATATTTTATGGAATATTTCACAAAATAAATCTTTCACCAGTAGAAATGTAACTTTTAATGAAAATACAGATGATCCAAATAATAACATTGTAAATTTACCAATAGATTATGAAAACACTACAGTCCCTGAAAATTCGAACGAAACATTATCTGAAACTCGAAAAGTACCCGAAATAGCCACAGAAAATTTCGAAACTCAGGATCAGCTCAATCGGATTTAATGGAAGTTGATGAAAATAATTTACAAATTAATAATAATAGTGACCAAAATAATGATCCGATCGAGTGTGATCAGGAAGATGGTGCTTCTTTGAATTTGACTCGAGAATTGCGAAGATCCTCTCGAGCCAATAAAGGCAAGACAAATAAATACAAAGATTATGTAAGAAGCTTTAACACTACTCAACTTATATTGACAGATCCCGGTTCGTATGAAGAAGCTGTAAATGGTCCAGATTCGTTTGAGTGGCGTAAAGACATGGAAAAAGAATACTTATCAATACTATCACACGATACTTGGGAGTTAGTAGATCCTCCACCTAATGCGAATATTGTCGGATCAAAATGGGTTTTCAAGCGTAAAAATCCTAATCCTGTGGATGTTGTATATAAAGCACGATCAGTAGCACAAGGGTTTTCGCAAAAACCAGGGGTAGATTTTGATTTGGTTTTTTCACCGGTAGTAAGATATACAACAATTCGACTTTTGATCGCATTAGCTTGTAAATTAGATCTGCATATACGACATTTAGACGTAAGTACAGCTTTCCTTCATGGTGATCTCAAACATGAAATTTATATGTATACAGCAGCCAAAAGGATTTATTGCGCCACAAACAAAGAATAAAGTATCTAGATTAAAGAAAGCCTTATATGGACTGAAACAAGGTGGTCGAGTATGGTATGAGAAATTACATAAAAGTCTTATAGAAATGTCCTTGCAACAGTGTCGACAAGATCCATACGTTTATTATATAATAAAATCAAATATTATTTTCATTGTAGCAGTATTTGTAGATGATATGTTTGTATTTTATAATTTATTAGATCACATGCAAGAATTTCTCAATAGAATGTCGGTAAAATTTCAAATGAAGGATTTGGGAGATGCTAAGGAATGTTTAGGTATTCAAATTATTAGAAGTGATGGAAAAATTCAGATTCATAAACATAATGTAGTATAATTATAATAATAGGTTTGACGCTATTAATTTTACTAAAGAAGGATTTGCAGTGTGACGGCAGGTTTGAATTTTACAGAAGTATTTCTTTATTATGGTAAAGTGGCGAGTACATCTTTCCAGCAGTCCCGATGGTCTTAGACTGACCTTTTTGGCTCTTAGGTGGATGCAGGGCCTCTTGGCCTTTTCCACCCCCACCCTCATACCCTTACTTATACTTTAGTGACCGAGACTCACCAACTAGCCACGTTTCCTCATCTGGCAACAGCATGTTGGATAGCCTTTGTCACAATACAATCCTTAAATTTACGACACTTAAAACACACACAGTCTTATCTTTACTCCTACATTCGGCCATCCTGCAGTGACATCTGCCCTCAGATGTCGTCGATGGACTCCAACTCGTCGTCGCTATTACTTTCCTCAGGTTCCATGGCCCAACACTTCATGTGGTCGGCAGAAGTGGATGTATTCTGCGGTCCTTCGTGCTCTCCGACTTTCTCCACCACATAACGATCGTTCCTCAGGACCTTGGTTATGCGATATGGGCCTAAGAATTTACCCTTCAGCTTTAATCCTGGACCAAATTGGGTTCGCTGGATAGCTACCAAGTCCCCAATTTGATAACTTCTTGCTGCTTTCCGGTTCTTGTTGAATCCTCGGCGATTTTCCTCTTGAGCCTTCGCAATTTGTTGTTTTGCTTCTCGTCGTAATTCTTCACGGTCTTCCACAAACTGAGTGGTCCATTCTTCTTCTAATAGTTCAGGTAAACGCAAGTCATCTTTGAGTCTTATATTGACACCGAACATCAGCTGACTCGGTGTTTTACCTGTACTGCGACTCGGGGTAGCATTCAGGTAACGTTGTACTGTGTCGACATGTCGATACCATTTTTCAGGTGTCGGAGACGTCAGCTTTGTCAACAAAGGTACAATAGTTCGATTGATTCTCTCGACTTGACCGTTTCCTCGTGGCACTCCAGTTACTATCAATGAGTGTTGGATTCCTTCTTCTTCACAATATCGCTTGAAATCATTGGATGTAAACGCCGTTCCTCTGTCTGAAATAATTCTTCTTGGATTCCCAAAAATAGCTGATTGGCTTCGAAGTCGGTTAAGTACATCCGCTGTATCAGTCGACTTCGTTGGATATAACCACACAAATTTTGTAAATGCATCTACTACAACCAAAATGTGTTTGTAGTTTTTACCTGTATTCGTCATCGGACCCACGTGGTCTATGTGGTAGGTATCCATAGGGACGTCACCTTTGCTAATGGGATTTAACAGTCCCTCTTGCTTACCGTGTTTTTTCTCAGCTAAGATACAAGGAACACAACTTTCGACTACCTGCTCAACTTTTGGCCTCATCCCTTTAAACCAGAAGTCCTTTTTGAGAATTTCTTCTGTCTTATTTACACCAAAATGTCCCTTTTCATGCACTCGTCTTATCGCTTGATATTGCATACTTTTCGGCACCACAATTAACAATTGATTGTTTACATCTTTGTAAACTAACTTATTGCGCACAACATACCCGTTCGTATCATCACACTCTTGATTACTCAATACAATTTTTAAATCATCATCCTTCTCTTGCGCACTTCTCACACGCGCCAAAATTCCATCATCATTCTCGCGTACAATTAAAACTGTCGGTAATGGATTCCTACTTAAGGCATCCACATGAATCATACTTTTACCAGGCCTATGTTGAATGTCGTAATTGAAATGTTCCAATAGTAAAGCCCATCTGGCTACTCGTAAACACAACTTTTCCTTTTTCATTGTGGCCGTAAAGGCCTGACAATCCGTGATAATCTTAAAAGGTATAGCCCATAAATAAACCCTAAATTTTTCCAAGGCCTTTACTATTGCCAACACTTCAAGTTCGTAACTACAATATTTAGACTCGGCCTCGGTAGTTTTACCGCTCGCATAATATACTGGATGGAATTTCCCATCGTTACAATCCTTTTGCATCAGAATCATGCCATACCCTAAGCGTGACGCATCAGTGTGCAACTCCGTCTCAGCCCCTGTTCTATATAAATTCAAAACAGGCCCGCATACTAATGCGGCCTTTAATGCGTTAAATTCTTCTATCTCTCTTGCACCAAAGTGAAACGGAATGTCCTTCTTTAACAAATCAGTCAGGGGTCTAGCAATAAAGGAGTACCTGGGTATGAATTTTCTAAAGTACCCTGTTAAACCCAAAAAACTCTGTACTTTCTTAATCGTATTTGGAACCGGAAAATTGCTTACAGCTAAAGTTTTATGCTCTGAGGGTCTTACTGTACCTCCGGATACAATATGCCCCAGGAACTCAACTGTAGTCTTTACAAACTGACATTTTGACCATTTTATTTTCAACCCATGCTTAGCTGCAACTCCAAAAACTATCTTCATTCTTTCTAAAGCCTCTTCCAAGGTCTTCGCAATGATAATTAAGTCGTCTAGGTAAACGACCAATATTCCCGCACGTATTAAATCTCTAAAAATAGCATTTATGTATTGTTGACAATATGTAGGAGAGAGAGACATTCCAAATGGAAGTACTCGAAACTCATATTGCCCATCGGGCGTTACAAAAGCTGTGAATTTTTGACATTCTTCCGCGACCTCGACATGAAAAAATCCATTCTCTAAATCAGCAATCGTAAAATATATCCCTCCTGCAAGCCTATCTATTTGATCTTCAATCAACGGCAAAGGCGAAAGCGGTCTCAAAATAAGTTTATTTAATTTTCTGTAATCTACGCAAAGACGGGCTGATCCGTCTTTTTTCCGTACCAAAACAATCGGACTCGCATACTCTGAATTTGAAGGACGGATGATGCCTTCCTCCAACCACATGTTTATAATATCGTCAACTTCCCGACGTTCAGACGGAGACAGTCTTCGCGGTCTAGAAACAACCGGCTCATCAGATTTTAAAACTATCCTGGCTTTTATTCCAACATCTTCTGTTTTAACTGGCTTATAATTTGTTATAATCTTACGAATCTCTTCCCGATAACGTTCGTCCGTCGTATGAGATAAATCTACATCGTCAGCTTTACTAATAACATTAATCCGGTGAATATAAGATTCGTCAGATTCATTTAATTCAACATGATCGTCTTTATTGATCTTTAAAAATGTAACGTCACCGTGACGGACTCGGAGTTCAACTTGGTCTAGAAAATCAGTACCCAGGAGGATAGGATGTTTTAACATAGTATCAGGTACAACATGATAATTAACAGTATAGACATCATTCTCTACAGTCATGTTAGCAGCAAACTCACCCAAAGTTACATTCATTCCAGACGCCAGGCCTTCATAATATACCTGTGTTTCTTTAAGGGTCGGTGCCCCCAACCTCTCGTACTCACTCTTACAAATAAGCGTCAAATCGCTACCTGTGTCAACTAAAGCTAAGGTCTTACAGTCATTAACAGAAACAATCTTCTGATATTTTTCTTTCTTGGGTCTTGAAATGACGTAGACATCCTTGGGCTTATCTTTATCTGGACACTCTGCAGCGATATGCCCAAACCCATTGCACTTAAAACACTTCTTGCCCCTTTGCGCATCAGGACACGCGGAACTCATATGTTTATCACTTCCACAATTAAAACAACGTTTCACTGCTACTGTGTTCGTTTTCGCGTCACCGTTCTTCCTTTTATTTCTATCATCGGGTTTTCCAGATTTATCGTTCCGTTCCGTTGTTTTTGGCTTCGTTTTCGTGGCTTCATGCTTCATACTCTCGTATTGGCTGAATCGATTTTTCAATTCCTTAATTGTTTGAGCTCCATACAAAATAGATTTGTTTACCGCTTCATCCGGTATACCCTCAATGATGTACTTAATAACTACACTTACTTCAAGGTTAACTTGAGCAGCGATCTCAAGCATCTTGTAGGCGTAAGTCTGTAATGTTTCATCTGGTTTTTTCTTTCGTTTCACAAGTTCTCGATGCACTTGTAAACTATCAACGGTTTTCTCGAACTCTTCCTTCAGTGCCTTCTTCAGCTTCGCCTATGTTTTACAGCAGCCCTCGTACTCCACGAACAATTCCGCGGAACCGTCTAGAAGTCGTTTGGCGTACGCGACCTTTTGAACGTCGTTCCATTCACACAGCTCGGCCATCTCCTCGAACTTTTGGAGCCATCGTCGTACATCAGTATGGTCGTCCCCACTGAACTTCTTTAATGTACCCTCAACGTCCTTGAACGTCAAAAGCACGCGTTGCCGGTTAGCTCGAGGCCGGCCGATAAGCGGTGTTCCTTGAGCACCTTCTTCGTCGTTGGTTTCCTGAACCTGGGGTCGGTTCTGGGGATTGTTCCCTTCGGGATCAACCACTTCTTCTTCATCTTCTTCGTCGTCGTCGTCGTCGTCGTCGTTTGCTTCTTCCTCTTCTCGGACTCGTTCCCGTTCAACCAAAAGTGCCGCTCGCAGACGTTCAAGTAGCTCACGCTTACGACCAACGGTTCGCAGGTGCCGTTGTCTGAGCTCCGCTTTGAGCTCAGGGACCTTCATTCGCGCGAGCTGATCCTCGCCCAGCTCCATCGCGTTAACACCCCGCGCAACATTGTCAATAACTTCGTCAGCCATTGTCTCCACGCAACTCACTTAACTATTTGAACAGAAACAACACTCCACGTCTTTAATTAAACGTCACTTACCGTTCGTCTTACGTCGTGGCTTATTAAACTTTTGTAAAATAATTGCCGTACTGCAATCCCGGTTGAGCCCCCAAATGTAGTATAATTATAATAATAGGTTTGACGCTATTAATTTTACTAAAGAAGGATTTGCAGTGTGACGGCAGGTTTGAATTTTACAGAAGTATTTCTTTATTATGGTAAAGTGGCGAGTACATCTTTCCAGCAGTCCCGATGGTCTTAGACTGACCTTTTTGGCTCTTAGGTGGATGCAGGGCCTCTTGGCCTTTTCCACCCCCACCCTCATACCCTTACTTATACTTTAGTGACCGAGACTCACCAACTAGCCACGTTTCCTCATCTGGCAACAGCATGTTGGATAGCCTTTGTCACAATACAATCCTTAAATTTACGACACTTAAAACAGACACAGTCTTATCTTTACTCCTACAATAATTATATTTTAAAAATTCTAGAAAAATATGCCATGGAAGAATGTAACGAATCTACAATACCTATGGCAGTGGGGACTTTTTTTATTCCTAGCAACCCTCAAAGTCCATCACAAGATGATAAATTAAAATTAATACCCTACCAAAATGCAATAGGATCATTAATGTTTTTAGCACAAGTGACAAGACCAGACCTAAGTTTCTCTGTTGGATTGTTAAGTAGATATAATACTAAGTATACTCTGGCACATTGGGAAGCATTAAAATATATTTTACGTTATTTAAAGAAAACATCTGATGGAGGAATTACTTATAAAAGAGATTCAAATGTATTAGTAAAAGGATATTGTGATGCTAGTTACGCTTCTTATAAAATTAATTGTGTATCTACCACAGGCTATATTTTTATACTTCAACGGGGTGCAATAAGTTGGCGATCTGTGAAACAACATATGATTTCAAAATCATCAACCAAGGCAGAAATTCAATCAGTTGCTGAAGGTGTAAGCGATGCATTATGGTTGAAAGATTTGCTATTCGAATTTGCAATACAAAGAAATGTACCAATTGATATATCATGTGATAATAAAGGCGCTGTAGACTATAGTAATAATGCTAATTTTAGTCATGCAACAAAACATATTATGGTGAAATACAATTTCATAGAAGAAAGAATTGAAATGAACCATGTAAGTGTGAAACATATTTCAGGCAAAGACATGATAGCTGATTCATTAACAAAACCAAATGATTGTAATATATTAAATAAATTTGTACAAGATGCGGGATTAGAGAAAGTGAAAATTTAATATAATGAATTTTCTAAAAGTGATAAATGAATAGTGTAACAAAATTATATTTCAGTTTCGAAGAATTTTTTTTTTTGTTTGTAATACTGTCTCAATCAAGGGGGCGTGTTCACATTGTATTGTGTATGTGTGATTGAGCCTGATGTGTGCATGTGTGCAAGTACCGAGCGCGAGCGAGCCTCGACGACGTAGTCAGTCAGTCGACACCATAGCCTTGTACCATGAACACAACACTACTATTATAGTCTCAAATATTGTCTCGAAGTCATTCGTTACCTTCCACGCTCTGTTCCAAGTATTCCCAAAACTCTCCCACAACAACAATAATTACACCTTCAGGTTTGCTCGTCCCAATAACTCGCGCACACGTTGGACTCCTTGGTCCAGGTTTCAAGACGGGTCCTGAAAGTACCCAAAGCTATACCGTCGCCGACCGGTATTAGATAATTCGAACGAGCCGGCCAGAGGACACCGCCAGCCAACAGCTGGCCAGGCCCGTAGACGGCGCTAGGTCTGACCACCGGGAATCGCTGACCACGCTTGCGGCGGGCCCGACGCAGCTCAATGCGACGCTATACCGTACGGGTATCGCCGGGCAGCCGGACGGGCAACCCCGGGTCTGCCCCGACGAGAACGCCGAGACAGGCAGCCGACCGGGCCTGAGACCGACGCCCAACGGGTCGCGACATTCCTACTGAGGAAGAAGTGCGCGCCGGCACCGCCAGACATTGCACCGCGACCGACTGACTTGGACGCGGGCCGACGCCCCGGGATAAGTGGATCCTCCCAAACACTACATTTCCCGGCGGCAGAACCGCGGGATTCAGTGCTGGGCTGTTTCCTGTTCGCTCGCTGCTACTAAAGAAATCCTAGTTAGTCTTTTTTCCGCCGCTTAGTGATATGCTTGTATTTAGCGGGTAGTCTCGCTTGCTCTAAGGTCGTCGTAAGATTGAAAGTCCATCGTCGGCGACGGTCGTTCGTTTAAGAACAGCACTGTTGACACAACCGAGGACGATGATTTTTCATACAAGCCACGGAAACGACCGTAAACGCCTGCCGTACGGGAGACTCGAAAGCCCTGCGGCGAAACGTAGACGGAATTTTTTCACATAAGCGGCAAACCGACCCCGCGGACCATTGGTCTTTGTGTCGCCGTGCCAAATTCGTTCGTTCTCTCGTCTATCCCTAGCACCGGAACGTGACGAACGGCAGTGACAGCTCGACCCTGCGATCTGCGGTGACGCGTCGTGACCGTGACATACGTGTTCGTTTCAGGTGACACGAGCGGCGAACGCCCAGTCATTCGCTCGCAAAGGCACGGTATAATTTTCCCAAGAAGGTTTCCGCACCGTTGCTGACGGAGCAGTCTGTCGTTGTTAAACGACTCTTGGCCAGGCGTGGTCTGGGAATTGTATTCGTGGACCGCAATGTGCGTTCAAAATGTCGATGTTCATGTGTCCTGCAGTTCACATGTTGACGCGCAATTGGCTGCGTTCTTCATGGACCCACGAGCCAAGTGATTCACCGTTCAGGGTAATCATACAAATCCTTGTGTTCGCCGGGAAGTGGCTCATACAATAAAACTAAATTTATAATAAAAATGCGAAAAAATGTGGACCCGAAATTTTATAAATCACGAACAGTGGCATTTGCCTTAAAAAACAAATTAAGCGCGGAAATTGACCGACTAGTTGGTGAAAAAAAGTTCAAAAAAGTAAAAACAAGCGAGTGGGCTACTCCGGTCGTTCCGATATTAAAATCAGACGAGACAATTAAAATATGCGGAGATTACAAAATAACAGTAAACCCGGACATGTTAATTCATAGACACCCGTTACCAAAAACGGAGCATTTAATAGCTAATCTAGAGTAAGGCGTATATTTCACAAAAATAGACTTAAAAGAAGCGTATGGACAAATACCATTAGACGTTAAACACCCCCAAAGGGTTGTTCCAGCCACAATATCTACCATACGGGATTGCCTCAGCCCCCGGATTTTTTCAGAATGAAACGCAAAAATTGCCAGCAAATATACCGAATGTGATTATTTTTTTGGACGACATCGTTATAAAAGGAAAAACAATAAAAGAAAACATTAAGTATACAAAAATAGTTTTTGATAAATTAAAAGAATGTGGCCTAAAATTAAGAGAAGAGAAATGTCAGATATTAGTAAAAAAGATTGAATATTTATGATTAGAGATAAGCGAAAACGGGATTCATACACCAAAAAGCCGAGTAAAAGCAATCGAGGAAGCACCAGCGCCAACAAATGTAAAAGAATTGCAAGCGTTTTTGGGGATGATCAATAATTATGACAAATTCATTGAAGACAGAGCGACAAAATTTCAAACATTATATGAATGTTTAAATCAAAAGGGATTTCACTGGACGGAGGCATGTCAGAAGGCATTGGAAACTGCAAAAGCAGAGTTGAAGTCCGCTAAAGTACTAATCAATTTCGATCCTGAGAAAAAAATTATTTTAACATGCGACGCATCAGACTACGGTCTGTCGGCCATTATTTCGCATGCGACTCCAGAAGGTGAACGCCCGATCGCATATGCGGCAAAATCCTTGTCGAGAAGCGAGAGGAATTACGCAGCAATAGATAAAGAAGCCAGAGCTATAATTTTTGGAGTTACAAAATTCTCTGATTACTTATATGGGAATAAATTTACCTTGAGGGCAGATCACTAGCCATTAGTACGAATTGTAGGTAACAAAAAAGGGATTCCGATGATGGCAGCTCATAGAATGCAATGCTACGCGGAATTTTTAAAAGCATTTCAATATGAAATGGAACACGTAAAATCCAAAGAAAATAGCGTGGATGCATTATTACGGTTACAACCGAAAATTGAGGGTGGTCAAATCGACGAAAAAGAAGTAGAGCTTACGTATTTGAACTACGTAAACAGGGAACGTTCTCATGTATTGATAATAAGCTGATTGCAAAGAAAACTCGAAAAGATGAACTGTTAGCGAAAATTATATTATTTGTACGAAATAATTGGCCAAATAAGAAAGAGATCGATGAATCAACAAAAGAATTTTATGTACGTAAAGATGAATTAACCATAGAACAAGATTACTTAATGTGGGGCTACCGGGTGGTGATACCGTCCCACACGGCACGAAATATGTCAGAAATATTTCCGAAATGTTACAACATTTCAGATTCATTACATAATTTCAGGAATATTTCTGAAATGTTTTTGAAATATGTCAATTGCAATATAACATTCCCAATATTTCGGAAACCTTTCAGAAATATTTCAAATGCAATATAACATCACTGGTACCTTCGAAACGTTTCAGGAATATTTCGAATGCAATATAACATTTTCGATATTATAAATATATTTCAGAAATATTTCAAATGTAATATAATATTTTCGATATTATAAACATATTTCAGAAATATTTCAAATGCAATATAACATTCTCGATATTATAAATACATTTCAGAAATATTCCAAGCGCAATATAACATCACCGGTACTTTCGAAACGTTTCAGAAATATTTCAAATGCAATATAACATTTTCGATATTATAAATACATTTCAGAAATATTCCAAGCGTAATATATCATCACCGGTACTTTCGAAACGTTTCAGAAATATTTCAAATGCAATATAACATCACTGGTACCTTCGAAACGTTTCAGAAATATTTCAAATGCAATATAACATTTTTGATTTCATAAATTGTGACGTGGATTTTTCCCGCTCCTCGGTCACTCGGAGAAAATGACCGAGAACTTACCGCGTGCACAATAATTTGGCGTCCACGACGTACCCTGGATCTAAAACAATATCGCAAAGTTTTGTTGGGCGCCTGGCGTGATTAACACGCCTCGAAATCATTAATACGCTATTCCTCGGGCATATGCTCGATAGCTCAGTACCGCGGAGAGGGGAGAGGTAATTTTTGGAGAGAGAGAGAGACACTCGAAATACACACGCTATTTCACAAAAGTAAAATGAAATCTTATATTTCCCAATAGCGGTGATACAAATCAAAAAAAAAAATATAATCCAAAAATCGCTCATCGCGAGCCTAAAATTAAACAGAAAATTACACGTAACCTACTCTATTTCTTACTCTAATGAGCTCGCGGCTCCCCAACTAAAACGTCACTCAACGATCACAAAATCCTCATACGCAATTCTCAATTTGCAAATTCGCCATGTGTTCTCCATGGCGATTATTGCTCAAAACGAAACTTAAATTAATTATTCGACGGTGTGCCGTCGGGCTACCGAACAGACGGCGTCCTCAATCTCACTCGAGATCTCACCCGACTCGGAGCTTCGACGCTACCGCGAGCTGCCCTAAATCTAAACGAATCCGCAAACGTTACTATATTTCAGACGTAACCAAAACTCAAGCTCAAGCTTCCCGTCTCAACTGCTGCTCAACGCAACGGCAATTTCGACTATACATCACCTCAACTCGACTGAACACTATCTTAACTGAACGACAACTTAACTAAGCGCAAGCACCACTACATTTAACTTCAACTAAACACAAGCTCAAGGTAACCCAACTCAATCTACATTATCTTAACTAACGGGTACGGAACTCAATGCAGGCGCAACTAAACGTAACGTGAACCATACGTAATCGCAACGCATCCGAAATCAAATCTTTTCAAAATCCTCCAAAACGTTAGCCGCTAATCCGAGCACTCCAATTCGGCACTTCCCGACCTACTCGAGAGGTGACACTTAAAAAAAAAACCGATAATGCGGCTCGACCCGGTACAGCGAAATTCGGCTACACTTGATTTCACTAACGAGAAAGACTCAACTAAAACCCGTGACTCTACTCAACTTTCTCAGAAACTCAAAATTTACTGTACTCTAACACGCGTACTCAGGCTATGGTCATCAAGCAAAAGAATCGGCAAAAGAATTTCGAGTACTTCTCTACAACGCAAATCCAAAACGGCTATCCGGTACTCGGCAAGCCTTTTCGCAATTATGCTCGAAATTCAATCGCGGGGATAGAAGCAGCGCTTACCTTCTACATCCTTGCAACCCCCTTTCCATTTCCCTCGCGATTTTTGGGCGACTCCATTACTCCGCGAAACTCCCCAAAACGTGACTACTTATCACGACCGCCAGAACTGGAGTGGTTTCAAAAACCTACTACCTGCCGCAACAGGGATCTCGATACGCCATCCCACACGTGACGTTATACCCACAAGAATACGCAATAATCGATCCGTCATCAATTTCGTCGATCGTGCAACTCGACGCGCACCTTCAATAGCATCGCTGCGCAGAACTTAACCCTTCAGGACATGGGTTATGAGATTTTCTCTCATACTCAACGTAGATCTCAAATATCTTTTAAAATTCAACGGAAAGACTACTTGAAAATTTTTGTATCTTCCTATAATTTAGTTTTCTAGATACACATTCACTAAAAACTGGTTTTTTTTAAATCAAAATTGCGAAAAAAAATAATTTCTTGGAGAACATGAGATTTTTTCTCATGGCCAGAGTATTAAAGGGTGAGAGATTTTAGCTTTCGTTTCTTTTCGGCCTAGTTCGGGTCGTTCCGTAGTATGCGTCCGCCATACTTGTTTACATGATACATATACCTAAAGAATAATTGTGCAATGTTGTGCTGTGTTATCTGCTTTTAAAAATGTAAAATTTATAATTTAATTGTTGATATTCAATAGATGAATATTATTAAAAGGTGTTAAATAAACGTAAGTCAATATTTTTGTTCTATATATAACCCTGACAAATACATTTTATTAGTACTTAGATCTAAGTTATTTTGCATTGTGAATATTTAAGGTTATTCATTTATATTATTTTTTTCCAGTCAAAAATTGTAAATGATGAATAGAAGAACAAGAAAAGACCAAGCAGAGTGGTTACAATGCGAACGAGAAGTAGATTCTACTGATAATGGGTACGATTCAAACAGCGAGGATGATAATGAAGCGTTCAACGATTCTGAAGAGCAACTTAGTGAATCAGAATATTCTGATAGCGACGTTGATAAATCTTATGATGATTCCGATGTTCACAATAATAACAACAATAATAATGATAATAATAATAATAATAGTGGTAGTGATAATAATGACAGTGATGAAGATGAAGAAGATGGAGAAAAGCTATTAGGAAAAGACTAAGTAACTAAGTGGTCTACAAAACCTCCGAATCAAAAAAAAAAAAAACTCCTCAACACAACATTGTACTTCGTCTGCCCAATGTAAAAAAAAGTGCGCAGTCAACTACAACTCCATTAGATTGTTGGAAATTATTTTTCCCGGAACACTGTGTGGAAGAAATAGTTAAGTTTACAAATATGTATTTAGAAAAGAAAAGGCCTAACTATCAAGACACTTCATCAGTACACCCGACTACTATTGAAGAAATGCATGCCTTCATTGGATTACTTTATGTTCTTGGATTGTACAAAGCATCACATTTAAATCTGAGAGAATTTTGGACTCTAGATGGTACTGCTCCGGATTGTATCAGAGCTGTTATGAGCTTGAATCGTTTCCGTGCACTCATGGCTGCTATTAGATTTGATGATCGTAATGATCGAGAAGAGAGAAAAAAAACGGATAATCTTGCTGCTGTTCGTGAGCTTACGTCGGGATTCATTCAAAGATGTGCAGAAAATTATTCAGTTGGCGCATATACAACGACTGATGAGATGCTTGAGGGCTTTAGAGGAAAGTGTAAGTTCAGACAGTACATCCTCAGTAAGCCTTCAAGGTATGGGATTAAAATCTATTCCTTAGTAGACTCTATGTCGTTTTATACGGTGAATATGGAGATATACTGCGGCAAGCAGCCACCAGGTCCTTATGACCAACCAAACTCATCATTTTATTTGGTAAAGAGATTAATAACACCTATATCTGGGACTGGTAGACACGTAACGTGTGATAACTTCTTCACGTCTATTCAATTGGCTGAAGATCTCTTAAAAAATCATAAAACAACGTTTGTTGGAACTATTCGAAACAACAAATGAGAGCTTCCACCTGAAATTGTAGATGTGAAAAAGAGAAATCTTTGTAGTAGTATGTTTTTATTCAAAACTAATTGTACGCTTGTCTCGTATGTCCCAAAAAAAAATAAAAATGTACTGTTGTTATCAACGCTTTATCATAACTCTGAAATTGATAAAGATTCTGGTTTCAAACTAAAGCCTGAGATATTAACTTTTTACAATATGACCAAAGGAGGTGTTGACGTTGTCGACGAGTTAAAAGACAACTATTCTGTAGCACGCGAAACGGACAGGTGGCCTATGGTAATTTTTTTTTCTTTCTTAAACATTGCTGCAGTAAATGCTCAAATTATTTGATCGCAGAATACACAAGAGAAAATGGAACGTCGAAAATTTTAAGACAATTGAGCGTACAGCTGATTCAACCACATCTAGTTACTCAAAGCAAAGTACCAAATCTGTCAGCTGATCTAAGAAACACGATACATAAAGTGGGCAACATACAGGTTCAAACAGTTGAAACTAACTCAACAAGGCAGGTCTGTCGATTTTGTCCACGTCAAAAAAATAGTTATTCAAAAAAATCTTGCTTTGTTTGTGGGTTGACTATTTGCCTCAAACATACTACTCTTCTTTGTCCACAATGTCCCTGACTTTTGATGATGGTGACTCATTAGTGTTGATAAGAACTATATGACATACATTATCTATTTGTTTCAAAAATTTCACAAATGTGTTACCTATTTTTATAATTCCCACCCAGTGTTTATTATTATACTTTTATGACTAGTCCATGTAAACGTGATTTTAATGTAATAATTGCTAGTCTACTACCAAATTATCAATTTATTTAATAATTATAATTCATTTTAGTAATTTGTAAGTCTTACAAAGACATTTATGTACTAAGATTTAATTTTTGTGCAATTTATTACTTAAGAGGACTGTTAATCTTGAAAAATAAAATAACTACTACTTTTAATTTCAAATAACACAATAAAATGATAATTATTAATAATATTTGTTTCTATTATTTTTTTTTTAATTGATATTACTTTAATAATAAATTTGGGCAATTATTTTACCTTAAAAAACATTGAAAATTATAAATAAATGATATTTTCTTAAGAAAGCTGTATTTAAAATATACTGAGCGCATGCGCAGAAGCCATGAGATTTTTTCTCATGGCTAGAGTAAATAATGGCAGTCAAAACACCCATGTCCTGAAGGGTTAAGGTAGGCGTATCTATTGACTTGTTTGTTTCTAATAGAAGTCTTTCTTTCTTTAAAGCATATTCTAATAGCGAACCCTTTATGTATTTGTAAGATTGTCACGTGCGGAGCGGTCTCGCACGCGACGACTTCAACCCTCTTGATCTCTCAGAGGTTTTTTTATTTTATTTTGGTGGATTCGGAGGCGAACGTCCTCTACAGGGCGTTCCGTGGGAAATGGTTGGAGGATTTCAATTATGTGGTACCAATTTTGAATGGAAGCGAGTAGAAATATTTAATGAAAAACTAAAAGGCAGCAGGGTTATCGACAAGGAAGCTTACAGTATTTTCCTATACTACTCACGTTTTCTCTCTCTTTCTCTCTCTCTCTCTCTCGGTTGCTGCTTCGGCCTCGAAGGTGCCGAAGTTCACTCACCTTCACACACTTGCTTACGTACTACACTACTCTATAGAGTTCGTGGCTCGAGGTTCAACACTTATTACTACTTCAAGGACTAACGCCGCGACGCGAGAAGCTTTGGAACACCGCTTATAGAATTAGAGGGGTTCCCACTCTTATCGTCGGTGAATCTAAGTCTGATACTCTTCACACAGCAGCTCTGAAGGAGCCCGGGTTCCGTAGATGTCGTTCTTAGCTGTCTCTAACGGGGACTGTCTTCGCTCGCTCGTCCGACACCCCTTGGAACGTCGGGCGGCGAGCGAGTTTTCGCTGACGTTTGCAATTTCGAACAAAGGCTCGCCTCGCAACGGTCATCCTCGAAGCGCGTGATTTCGCGCTCGCCTCATCCCGGTGTTGATTACACCCGGGATCTGGCGGGCGCGAAGACGCTGACGTTGCTGGCTGTCCAACTACGCCGTTGCGCTTGGCTATACCACGAACTGATTATGATAAAATATTTTATATGTACTAACTAAACCTATGCTTCCTTGTCTCTAAAGATAATAATAATGAAAAATGATAATTGTTATGATCGGTAATATGTTACAATTTCGGGTAAATGTGCGGCGCTCGTGACAAGATATTGCATACCTAATCCCAGTCCACCCTTTATTGGCGTAAGTTTCACAGAAATTTTGTTTCTATGTTCTCCACTCTGAATCTAATGTATATTTTATAAGCATTGACCCATACCAGTCGATGCATGAATCTTCAAGAAACAGTCTAAAGATCTCGATTTTTTCAATATCTCTTTCTACACCTAATCGAGAACATTCATTTTCAAAAATATCCATCCACTGGGGCACATTTGAATTTCTGCCTGTCAATTTCTTTATTACAAATTTTTCTGATACCTTTCTTAAGTTACGGATTCCATAACCTTGGGGCTTATCTTCAGTTTTCTTTTCGGTAAATTTTCCCAAAATTCTTGATAATGCCTCTTCTGTGATGTTTGCTGTGGGTGTAGTGTCTTGCGTTGTTGACATTTCTTCAAGTAAGTAGTCGTTGCATATTATGTTCCCATCTTCATCCTTATACTGTTGTAGTATATCTTCGGCCAAACAAATCCATACTTTTCTCGCTTGTCCTCTTTTTTGTGGTGTAGCTTTTATTTTCTGATAACCCGCCGTAGTTGTAAGTTTCGCATGATGTCTCATCGGTTGAAGCTGGTCCGGGAGTATAAAACAGCGATCGTCGGGTGTGGTTATTGAGGTTATGGCGATTATGTTTGTTTTCGGATCTTCCGTCGAAGACTTGACCGTAAATTCAAATTTCAGTTTTTCCATTCTGTATTTTTTTTTTTTTTTTTTTAAGCAAAAATGTCGTTTTATAATGTTCCTTTTTCAACTTTGTCGAAGCTGCGATGAGTTTCTCTGTAAATGGAGTTTATTGTTTCGTATACTATTACATTACATTACTTTTCTTTACATTACGTACTTATATTCTACGTTGAATAAAAATAATATTACCTGTAAATGGAGAAACGACATTTACAGCTTATTTTCCTCTCGTTCTGACGTTTCCACGTGCGATTCCCAGTGAACACAATTATGTCAAACTGATGTCAGAATGACGTCATGTCACGTCATGATTTACGTAAGATGTGAGTCATATATGAGTCACATATGACTCATAATTTCCCACTTCCTGACGTAAGATTCTTACGTAAGATAAATGACGTAAATATGACCTCCAATTGACATCATTATGACTTAACTGACGTCAAAATGACATAACTCTGATGTCATAGAGAAGTAAAGTCGGTACCGGAAGCTTACAAAAATATGACGTCCAGCTGACGTACTTGTTATTTAGCTGACGTCAAGATGACTTAAATTTGAGGTAAAATAGTGATGTAAAGTTGCTTACAAAATTGTGACGTCTGGCTGACATGATTATAACTTACCTGACGTCTCGATGACATAACTCTGATGTCATAGTGATAAAAAGTATTTAAGAATGCCTATAATAATATAACTGTTACAACAGAACTTGTAAAGTCAAAATGTTTATATTTTTCATTTATAAATAGTGATTATTTTGTTACTGTACCTCTATTACAATATAATAATTAATTTTGAAATTAGTTTATATATTTTATTTATGACAATATCCTAATATTTTCAATGTTAAAAATATATTTAATGTTTTCATTTAAAGAGAATTTGCGGTAAGTTAAATTTGGACACTAAATATAAAAGTAAAAATTAAGAAATGTCATATGAAATTCCACTTATGAATTATTAAAACAATACATGATACAACATAGAACATAAATAGAAAAGTATCGTTGATCGTTTTTTTTTATACCGTCGTGACATTAGTATTATGTCACTCGTATGTAAAAGAATGACCGGAAGCTGATGCTTAAGTATGACGTTCATCGTACATCAATTTTACGTAAAAGTATGAGTTGTTTCTTACGTAAGAATATGACGGTATTATGATATCCTTTTGACGTCAGAATATGACTTGTAATTTATGTAATTGTATGATTTATTTCTTACGTAAATAATATATAAATTTATGGCTTTGATGTGACGTCACACATATGATAGGGATAAGACATAATATTTACGTAATATTTAAGTCACAATCATGACGTCATATAAAAGTCAAATTTTATGTCAGCACTATGTCATAATGATGTCATACTACATGACATCATATCAGAGTCATCAATAAAGTCATTTTTATGTCATATCTATGTAAAAAGTCGATGATCTCTATGTGACCTATCTATGACGTCATATGGAGGTCATGTGTTCACTGGGTTCCGCTGATAATAGCTTATGTACTCATCTGTCATATGCCCTCGGCATTCTATTGTCTCTATTCGCTCATCTTTACACGTATGTACTATTGACCGTGAAACTGCCAAAGGCGCTTATTGTTGTGCGGTGAAATTTCAAATTTGGGAGTGAGGAAGAAATATGATGAGGTGAATATAGGCCTCGTCATATTTGTTTGTATATATCACCTATTGACGTCACCCGGCCGTATTTGAATTTTACGTTCTTAATTACTCCTACCGCGTTTCGTTTTTCTCCGCTGAAATAAATGAATCTGATATTTGCCGGTTCAATTTTTTTATTTGGGAACAATGTACTACAGTCTCGTTCGTTAATTAGCGAAATTTTGGAACCTCCATCGATCTCCATTTTGACCGGCTTGCCTTCGATTTCAACTCCTAAAAATTGTGGTTCGATTTTCAATGAGTTACACGTTTTGAGCTTGTTTCTACCTGTTTTAAGCGTGATCTTTTCGTACCAGTCATTTCCGGATTCGGAGTCTTCTTCGCTTGATTCCTTGTCTGTAGGCTGTATTTTCTTTACCGCCTTGCTTATCCGTCGTGGTTTCGCTCTGCATATCGCCCGTAGGTGTTCTTGTCGCCCACATTCGTCGCAATTTTTCGAGCGATGCCAGCAGTCTTTATTTTGATGCCCTTCTTTCCCGCAGCACGCGCACCTGCTTCCTGCTCTTCTCGGGCTCCCAGCGCGTCCTTCGTTTTTTGCGCGTTGGTTTCTCCCTTGCTGTCTCGTGTTCTTCTGTTCGTCTCGTTTGCTTTTATATCCCGTTTGGACTCGATATACTTCTGTGCCTGTTTCGGCCATCTTTTTTTTGTGGTGTTCTCTCGTTTCCAGTTCTTCGGCCGCTTTTGTCGCCTCTTCGATGGCCACCGCTGTTTTTACTGCCATGTCTAGCGTGAGGTTTTCTACTTTGAACAGCGCGATCTTGGTTGCTTTATTTCGGATTCCACTCAGCATTTGATCTCGCACGTTGTCTTCTTCCTCCGTAAATTTACATTCGTTGGCGAGCTTTCGTAACGCTGCGACGTATTGCGTGACCGACTCTTTGTTTTGTTTTCTGTCCCTGAATTGCGCTCTTAACACTGTTTTATTCACCTTGGGTTTGATATAGTTCCCCACTTTCTGTATGATTTCGTCGAGCGCCACGTCTTTTGGTTTTGCCGGGGCACACATTCCGCACCACTTTGTATGTTTCCGCGTCTATTTTTGTCAGTAGGATTGCTCGTTTTTTATCTTCCGCTATACTGTTCGCGTCAAAGTATAATTCGATTCATTCTATAAATTCCTCCCAATCGTCTACTCCGATTTTGAAATCTAGTTGACTTGTATACTCCATTTTTGCGTGCCTTTTCGCGTTTTCCGCCTCGTTTCTCGCCGTGCTCTCCTCCTGCTCTGTTTCCTCGTTCCGCACCGCTTTCCTTAGTAGCGGTCGCAATTCGTCCGGCTTACTTTCCTCCTTGGCCTCTATGCCTCGGCGCCATAATTCTTCGGTTACCTCTTTTTTATTGAGGTTCTGGGTCCAGGCTGTACCTGATTTTTTTCTATCTCCGTCTGCCATGCGCCGATTTCCTTTGCGCACGCGTTATTGTTCACTACCTCGTCGCCAATTGTAGTGTCGTGCAGGTAAGAGAGAACGAGAGACGTTAATCACTTAGCGGCTTTATTTTGACTGATGAGTTCTTCTCGCCTTACAAGCTTCTCACACCACACACACACACACACACCCACACACACACAAACACACACGCGTATTTATACATATACCACGCACTCTCTCATACTCACACCGCGTCCTCACGTACACTACAGTACATATAAATGCCTAAGCAGTATTGCCTACGATTACGGACAGACAGCCAACCCAACTGATGTCGGTAAGGTGAGACATGCTCATCTCTACGCACATCAAATATAAATCTGATTGCGCTGTTAACCAGGCTTTGGAGCTTAACATTGAGTTCATTGGTCAAATCGTTATGTACTAGACAACAATAATCGATATAAGGGAATATAAGAGTTGCTATTAACTTTGTTTTGAGCTGCTGCGTAAGCGAATTTTTGTGGAACTTGAGTTTATGTAAAGTAAAATGAACCTTTTGAGAAATCGCCGCAACATGACGATTCCACGAAAGATCAGAGCACATAACTACGCCTAGATTCTTCGCATGAGATACGTAAGGCAAGGGGGTGCCATCAATGATGATTGGACCAAGGCTGTTTAGATCAATTGACCTAACGTAAGCTTCGCTACCTAAAATCATGACCTTAGACTTTGTCAGATTTAGTTGGAGGCCGTTGATGTTAGCGTACTCCTGAATAGTAGTCGCATCTTCTGCAATAAGCTGAATTCCATGTAAAATGTCCGACGGAGGAATAGACAAGTATATTTGGGTGTCGTCGGCGAATATCATATGAGCAGAGTGCTTGAGTGAGAGACTTATGTCATAGATGAACATAGAAAAAAGAAGCGGCCCTAGGACTGAACCTTGAGGTACGCCTGACGTAGTGGGTTGCCAATTCGAGACGTCGTTGTTTTCATCAATCACTGCTTGCTTGCGGCCCGTTGGGTAGTGGAAAAACCACGATAAGGTAGACTCAGAAAAGCCGAAGGCTTCGAGTTTAGCAAGAAGACGCTTGTGGCAGACGGTATCAAAAGCCTTGCTAAAATCGAATGATATCAAGATTGTTATCATTCGCTTGTCTATTCGATGTCGAGCACTATGGGTTGGACGATACCCCGATTGTCTAGGATCAAGCAAGTTGAAATCATCTAAGAATCATCTAATTTGCTTGTGTACAGCTTTTTCAAAAACTTTAAAAAGCTCTGAGAAATTTGCAATTGGTCGAGTGTCAGTGGGGGATAGTGGGGTTCTAATCTTAGACAATGGTCGTATAAACGCACAACGCCACGCAGTGGGAAAGTAGCCAAGCCGAATTGACTCATTAAATAGGGAGGTAAGAAAGGAGGATATGAAAGGAAAAGCAGAACTGACGCAAAAGAAAGAGGAATGCCATCAGGACCAGAAGAGCGAGAAAGAGGTGAGGAGTGATTCATGATGTCCAGGATTTCATACGAAGTAGTTAAAGATAGTGAAAATCGGAATTGGGAATCAGGGATCGTGGAAATAGTGGTTCTGAATTCTTCATAAGTACAAGCGGTAACTGAGTTGGAGATGGACGAATAAGAATTATTAAGTTCGTCAGTCATGAAAAAGTCCAGTGACGAGGATGAAGACGGTTTCACAAGGCAGTTATATTCTTAACCACTGTTAGCAGTCTTAATGTCAGCAGATAGTGCATTGCGTGTATGCCTATAAATTTCAAAGCCGAGTAAGCTATTAGCTCTCTTTGCGTGCTTGTAGAGCACGTTGCGATCTCGAATGCGTCTCATAAGGTCATCAGATAGACATGGCGCAGGTGGTTTTCTGGCTTTAAAGGCAGTGATAGGAGCGTGAGTGTTGAGCGCATCCGAGAGAGAAGAGGAGACGACTTTAGTAAGATAGTCAATGTCAAGCACTGACGTACATAATGCACAAGAATTGGCATCGCGCTCTAACAAGATATTTTGACGAGTGGTAAGAAAATCATTTGCAACAAATCTTTTGTAGTTTCGTCGGATGAGTCGCTGAGGTTGAACGGGAGAAACGTCAAATGCGTAAGACAACTCTAAAAGATCGTGACCAGCGACAAATGGGCAACCTGATTTGCTAAAGGTGAGAATTTTGCTTTGGTCATCGATAATAAAGACATCGAGCTAAGAGTCCGTGGTAGCTGTGTGGTGAGTAGCATTCGACTGAACGATGTGCAGTGAATGAGATTGGACGATGTATTGCAAATAATTGGACTCAAAATGGTCACGTAACAAATTACAATTCAGATCACCTGCTATAACTATGTTTCTATAAGAGTGAGAGAAATGATTGAACGCGGCCAAAAAATCGTCAAAAAGGCGACCTTTTGGTCTCCTATACATTGATGTAAATAAGAGAGATTAAGATTAGTAAAGCCGTATATTAACGATTAAGAATTCAGGCAAGTTAGAAAATTGGTTTTGGGATGCAGCAAGTACGTTGGATTTAAGTGATTTATGAATATAGCAGGCTACACCACATCGCTCTTTGCCTTCACGATAATTCCGAATTATGTAGTAATCATTAATTTGTACAAGGTCATCAGAAATATGAGAGAGAGAGAGAGATTATTATTCAAAGTTGAACAAATATTGCAGCATGCTGCGAGAGTGGCATATGATAATTTAGAAAAGAAAGAAAGTGACAAGAGTGGCAAATGAGAGTAGGTAAGTGCGCTCTCTCTTGCATAATAATTTACGGTTTACAATTCACGAATAACAATTAACAATCAACTGACATTTTGGATGAAGATTCCAAAAGAGATAACAACGAGCGTAGCGTAGCTAGCTAGGAGTGGGCGACCCGGCACCCAGCAACCAAACCGGCACAAGCCTGACCTCGTTCAATCAGAGTTAGAAGTTGTGGCCTTCAGTGCGGCATAGTGATTTTTAGATCGAGATTTAAAGGTTGGGTAGGATGGAGACGATTTGACTGCCTCAGGTAAGGAATTCCAGATGCACGGATCAGAGACTGCAAAGGAGTGGCTATAAGCATCCGTCCGATAGTTGGGAATACACAGCTGGGAGTATTGCCGACTTCTCAGCGAACGACCAGCTTCGTAGCTGGCCAGCAGATCTTTCAGGAAGTGCTGCGTTTCATTATAGAAAAGCTTGTAGGCCATGCAAGCCACCGCGTGTTTCCTGGAATCAGTGAAAGACAGCCAGCCTAGCCCGCGTCGATGATGAGATATAGGCGCGTCACGAGGGAGATTATAGATGTACCTAATCCCTTTATTGATGAGCCTCTGCAGCTTATATCGTTGACCACACCAGCTCTCTGGAGGACTGGCGAGCAGTGATATACAAGGGGTAAGACAAGCGAACTGACCAGGTTTTTACGAAGGTGGACGTCAGTGTAATCAGGAAGCTGTTGCAGTTGGTAGAGAACTCTGCTGACCTTGGAGGTGACTCCTACGATGTAGTTGCGAAAAGTGAGTTTGGAATCTAGAGTGACACCAAGGTTTTTGACTGAAGACTCGGAGCGAATGCTGTAGGCCTGTAGTTCCGCGCTTCGCTTATTTCTCCTGTACCGTCGATGAATTGTGGTCACCTCGCGTTCAGAGTTGCTGAGCTCCGATGTGATCCACGGGGCGAGCTTCGGACCGTTGACTTGAAGAGTTGTGATAGGAGCAATGGATTGAAGAGAGGCAAAGAATCGTTCATAGAAGCCGTCAAGAGCGGTGTCGATTGAGGAGCCGTTAATAAGCAAAAGAGAGAGAAAGAGAGAGAGAGAGAGAGAGAGAGAGAGAGATAAATAGATAGATAGATAGATAGTTTAATATGCCCTAGCACGCTATGGGGCAACATATGATACGTAGATTTATGTAGAGGATATTCTTGATGAATAGATAATTGTACAGGTGTGATAACAATATTGAAACTACTTGAAACTAAACTTAATTGAAATGCTTGAAAAGAACTAAATATGGAAATAACAAAATAATAAAGATATATGGGAATCGAATACAGAGTAATATAGTATAATGTTGGGCTCATAGGAATGGAAATGAAAAGAAGGATATTGCATTGATATATTGTTGATATACACAGACCAGAGCCGAACTGAGAAGAAATCGGAAATAATTCATGCTGAATTTAATAAATGAATTTATTATGTCTGAGCACTTAACAAACCCTACTCTAGCTGCAAAAAATGTGCATAAAGTTGTGATTTAAATATATTTAGAGTATAGAAAAAAATGGAGGAAGAAGAAAGTCGAAAAGAACGTCGCAGATCAGGGTCGAGTTTGGAAAGGAGAAGCTTTAGATAGAGAGGTGATTTCATAAAAAGGATGCGGTATGTCATCATGCCAAGAAAATATCTTCGACGATTGCTCACATTTAGCCAATTCAGCTGTAGACGGTAAGGAGTGATGCGTTCATCACGACGTGAATTGAAAATGAAACGAATGCACGAGTTTATCAAACGCTAAAGTTTAGTATTTAGTTTGTCAGTTAAGTTATTATGTACAAGACAACAGTAATCTACATGAGGGAATATTGGAGTCCTGATCAGTTTAATACAAAGCGGTACAGAAAGTGAGTTTTTGTGACGTTTAAGTTTATGTAGTATCGCATATATTTTCTGCGATATCAAAGAGATGTGGTGGTTCCATGAGTGATCATTGTCAAGGAGGATACCTAGATTGCGGACGTTCGATACATGAGGTAGGGAATTGTTACCGATAGAAATGGATGGTAGAGTAGTCAAATCAATGTTACGAACATAGGAATTGCTGCCAAGAATGATAGCTTTCGATTTTGATATGTTTAGAGCTGTACCGTTCGAAGGAGAAAACTCAGCAATGACCTGGGCATCGTGAGAAACCTTGGCAATCGCATCATTTATTTCAGATGGTAAACAGTGCAAATCGATTTGCGTGTCATCTGCAAAGATCATTCGCTGACAATAACGCAAATTGTTTCCAATGTCATTTAAGAAAAGGGTGAAAAGCAGTGGTCCAAGAACTGAACCCTGTGGAACACAAGCTGTAGTATTGAGCCAGTTAGAAGAACCGCCCTGATCATCCATAACAGCTTGCGATCTACCCGTTAAGTAAGAGAAAAACCAAGTGAGAGCTGAATCAGAGAACCCGAGCCTCTTTAGTTTAAAGAGAAGTTGTAGATGAGGAACAGTGTCGAAGGCCTTGCTAAAATCGAATAGTAATAAAATAGTCAGTTTTTGCTCATTAATAGCTAGCCTGACATCGTCAGCAACTTTTAAAAGCGCTGTTTGGATACGAAATGAACTGCGGTAAGCTGATTGTCGATTAACAATGATGTTGTGAAGTTGAAGGAAGTCAACAATCTGACTGTGAATTATCCTTTCAAAGAGCTTCGAAAATTCAGGGAGATTGGCAATTGGTCGGGTATCAGACGGTGAGCAAGGTGTTTTGATTTTTGATAGTGGTCTAATGAGCGCTCGCTTCCAACTGCTTGGAAAATGAGAGTGGTGAATAGAAAGATTGAAGATGGATGTTAGATGTGAAACTAGCTTGGGTAGAGCTTTGGAGATACAGAGCAAGGAAATACCGTCTGCACCAGACGCAAGTGAGTTAGTGAAGATAATGAGACACTGTATCAATAGCAATCGGGGCAAATGAGGATAGGAGAGGTTGGGGGTTTTCTATGAGCATGGATGAAAAAGATTAAAATGTTAATGGAGGATTCACTCCAGAGACAGAGACGAAATGAGCATTCAACTGTTCAGGAGAACAGAAATGAAGTGGGGATGAAAGTGTAAATTTTGTGATGCCCAAGTTTGCAAGTTCCCTCCACATTCTAGCCGGCTCATCAATAGAGCTCAGTTTATATGAAAGGTACTCATTTTTTGCTTGTCTGAGGTCAGTGGTCAGCTTGTCACGGTATTGAATATAGATAGCATATCCTAAAAGACTACTCGTACGCTTCGCATGTTTGAAGAGTTTGTTCCTATTACGCATTCTTGATCTAAACTCAGGAGTGTGCCATGGTGATACTGTTCTTCTTACGGCGAACGAACGATTGGGAGCATGTAAATCAAATCCTGAATAAAGAGATGATGTAAGCGACTGTACTTGTAGATCTACATCAGTTACAGAAGTAATCGAGTGACGAAAGAGAACAGGTTTAGTTGGAGATAATAGAGTATCTAGCGTATTAAGAAAATCTCGTGGGCTAAAAGTCTTGATGCAGCGCCTTGTTATTTGCCGTCGTGAAGGCACAGATAAATCGAACGCAAACCTGAGTTCGAGAAGATCATGACCTACGGCGAAGAGAGCAGTCGACTTAGAGTATGACAAAAGTTTATCTTCACTATCCAAGATAAACACATTGAGCCAAGAATCGGAGTGCGGAGTATGAAATGTCGCCTCAGAAGGAACAACCAAGAGAGAATGAGAAAAAACTAAGTTTCTTGAAGAAAGTGCTTCGAAGTTTTTGGATAGAAGATTGCAATTTAGATCGCTGGCCATAATGATGTTTTTATACGCATGCGCAAAACGATCAAGGCTCAAGGTGAAATCTTGAAAGAGATGACCTTCAGGTCTCCTATATACAGAATTAAATAATATAGATTCACGATTTGGTTGAAAAATATCAAGAATGAGAAGTTCAGGGGAGTTTGAGAATTTACTAGGGGACGCGTAGAGGATATTAGCTTTGAGTGAAGTATGAATATAAACTGCAACTCCACCCCCCTCTTTACCTTTCCTATCATTTCTGATAGTAAAATAATTGCTAATATTAAAGAGATCATCATGAATATGTGAGTGAAGCCACGTCTCAGAAACAGAAATAATGTGAAAGAAATACGATTCAGAAAAAGCTCTGACCAGGTCCATATGAGCAAGCAAGGAGTTAGCGTTGAATTGAGCAATTTTTACATGAGATGACACAGATTGAGTATCAGGAGAAGGATTTAAAAAAGATTTGTCCGGTCAAGGCAGTCAAATGAGAAGCTCAAGATCATTAATAGTGCGAATAATGAACGGTTGCTGAACATTCGCCTTCTTAATAAAAATGGTAAGATTTTTAACCCAGATGTTACGTTCCGAGAGAAACGTTTCGAGTCGATTCTGATTCGCCGCGTGATTTAAATTGTTCTTCTGACTTACGTAGTTGGTATATGTAAATCTCGGGAATCCGCTGATCAGCTCCTCAGATCTTCTCATTCAACTCGCCTACAATTCTGAAAGTTTGTTAGGTAAGGCTCGTGCCAACCATCACTATGCGTGATTGAGATAATTATTTATGACAACACTTGGGTTAATTACACAGTTATTAACGGTCTCCTTCTAGTTCTCGATGGTAGGTTTACAATTGTGGTTCAGATTGGTGTTAATCACTATCGCAGTGACAAACTGTCAACAAGTCTCGGAGGTTCTGAATGAATTATAATGATTTGATTCTAGGATTTTGGTAGAGTTCTGATCTGTTCTCTATGATGTCTGAAGTTTTTCTCTGATTTCTGTTTTCTGGAAACGTTGAATTAGAGGAAAAGTAGGAAGAGTTCAAAAGGAGTCGCGGTTTCTCGCTGGTCTCGGATGATTGGTTAAGGATGATGAAATAATTGAGGGTAAGATTTCTGATTCGTGCATGAGATCTCGGTGGTGGATTAGCGCGAGGTAGTTGGTTTAGAGAAGCAAGTGGCGAAGCGTTAATTGGTCTTATCATCATTAAAATGAAGGCGCTACCCTGAATTCTGAGGAATAAGGGTTTCTTTATCTGTGAACTATCCGTGATTTCTCTTCCCACGTTTTCGGTGTTTAGTTTACTCGATTATCTTAATTACTGCAGGTGCTTATTACTTTGGGTTATTACGGTTGAGATCGTAAATCAAAGGTTTTATGTGAAAGCTAATGTGGAAAGGTATAACGGTTAAATGGGAAAAAATATATATACCATGTATGTTATGAATTTGACTGATGAAATAACGGTTAATCTAGCGTATGAGAACTATCGATATAAGAATTTGGACGTTATGATGGTAACTATGTGTGTTGGTATTAATCTACGACTATCGGTAAGAGCACGTAAGGCTCTCTTATGGTAACTGCACGCTGGTCAGGTGGGGCGCAGAGAGGGCGCCGCCGTGGATACCGGCTGGCACGTAACACAGACATAGTCGTAAGAGGTTTGTTTAGCATGGGCTTTAGTCTGTTGCAATAATTTGTACAAATCTGACGGCAAGAGCTCATCAATAAAATGTTACCGGAAAAATGTGAACCAAGAACCTCACTGATTTTTGAGTCATGTTTAACGCGCTTGCTGTTAATAACTGCTTCTCTAACTACAGCAGAAGTGAGGGTGACGACAAGAGAGAGAGACGTACGCGTCAATGAATGCGCGCATAACGGAAGCAACTCACTATTTGTAGTGTTGTTTTTATTTTGCATTACTCTGACAGCGAGAATATGAGGTATCAATTCAGTAATGCCGAGTGCATTGAAAATTTTTTGGACCACAGAAACCGGAGTGTCAGATAGCCCAGTGGGAAGGCCAGCTACAACAATCTCGTTTGGCGTGTCATTATGTCGAGTGTCTAGAGCTTCGAGTTTCGAATTTAATTGCAATATCTCCTGCTTTAGATAATCATTAGCATTCTCCAACCAGTCGATTTTTTCAGAATGAGCAGTGACGGTTTGAATAAGTTTTGGTAACTCACTGACTGAAGTGTTGATATTCTGAATCGCTTGTCTCTGTTCATTTGCAAAAGCAGCGAAATGTGCTTCAGAATTACGTAACATGGCCATAATTGACTGGAGTGTAACCTGATCATTCTGCATAGTCGGTAGAGGAGTTGAAACTGCGACAGTATTGAGCTGAGATGAATTTCTACCAAACATCGTGGTAAGATAAATTAAGTAAGAGCTATTGACTGATCGGTAAGTTAGGTAACTTTTACTACAGCCGGGATGGAAATGACGGCCGCACTGAGAGCACGATAATGCTTGATTTGCTATCGATTTCTTACATTTGAAGCCGAGAGGGGGAGACATACAGAGTCACTACGCGACACTGTTGATATAGAGATGGTAGTTACGATGTGGACACTATGGATGGCAGCAGAAGTCAGTCGTGCAGATCACCGAGGTTGTGGGTAGATGGATCACAGTCCAACGAAGATCAACGAGCAATTCCCTAGCGGTCATCCAATGGGAAGAGAGAAGGCAGCGTGGGAGTTGTAAACAACTTGAAAATCGTTCGTCAACTGTCAAAGTCGTTACAGCCAAGAATTTTAGGTTATAAAGAACCAGTCTTCGGTTTATTACCTCAGCCCGTAGCTCAGAAGAAAGCAACGACGATTTTTAGCTCAAAATTTTGCAAGAGT